>NW_027363743.1:87500-125000 GCF_046119375.1 Phyllobates terribilis
ATGTGTGTGTGTGTGTGGGCAGATGTCATTGTGTGATGTCTGTTTGTGTGTGTGTGTGGGCAGATGTCATTGTGTGATGTCTGTTTGTGTGTGTGTGTGTGTGTGTGTGTGTGGGCAGATGTCATTGTGTGATGTCTGTTTGTGTGTGTGTGTGGGCAGATGTCATTGTGTGATGTCTGTTTGTGTGTGTGTGTGGGCAGATGTCATTGTGTGATGTCTGTTTGTGTGTGTGTGTGGGGGGGGCAGATGTCATTGTGTGATGTCTGTGTGTGTGGGGGGGCAGATGTCATTGTGTGATGTCTGTTTGTGTGATGTGTGTGTGTGTGGGCAGATGTCATTGTGTGATGTCTGTTTGTGTGTGTGTGTATGTCTGTGTGTGTGTGTGTGTGTGTGTGTGTGTGTGTGGGCAGATGTCATTGTATGATGTCTGTTTGTATGTGTGTGTGTGTGTGTGTGTGGGCAGATGTCATTGTGTGATGTCTGTTTGTGTGTGTGTGGGCAGATGTCATTGTGTGATGTTTGTTTGTATGTGTGTGTGTGTGTGTGGGCAGATGTCATTGTGTGATGTCTGTTTGTGTGTGTGTGTGTGGGCAGATGTCATTGTGTGATGTCTGTTTGTGTGTGTGTGTGTAGGCAGATGTCATTGTGTGATGTCTGTTTGTGTGTGTGTGTGTGTGTAGGCAGATGTCATTGTGTGATGTCTGTTTGTGTGTGTATGTGTGTGTGTATGTGTGTGTGTGTGTAGGCAGATGTCATTGTGTGATGTCTGTTTGTGTGTGTGTGGGCAGATGTCATTGTGTGATGTCTGTTTGTATGTGTGTGTGGGCAGATATCATTGTGTCATGTCTGTTTATATGTATTTTTGTGTTTCAAATGTGTTTATGCGTGTATGTATATGTCTGTATATGTTTGTGTGTGTGACTGCGTGCGGCCTACTGCTGAGTATAGTTGGCGCCGTGCGGCCTCCTGCTGTATCTGGGGGGGCGCCGTGCGGCCCCCCGCTGTGTACAGATGGCTACATGCGGCCCCCCGCTGTGTATAGATGGCTACGTGCGGCCCCCCGCTATGTATAGATGGCGCCGTGCGGCCCCCCGCCGTGTATTGATGGCGCAGTGCGGCCCCCTGCTGTGTAGAGATGGCGCCGTGCGGCTCCCCGCTGTGTATAGATGGCGCCGAGCGGCCTCCCGCTGTGTATAGATGGCTACTTGCGGCCTCCCGCTGAGTATAGATGGCGCTGTGCGGCCTCCTGCTGTCTCTGGGGGGGGCGCCGCGAGGCCTCCCGCTGTGTATAGATGGCTACGTGCGGCCTCCCGCTGAGTATAGATGGCGCTGTGCGGCCTCCTGCAGTCTCTGGGGGGGGGCGCCGTGCGCCCCCCGCTGTGTATAGATGGCTACATGCGGTCTCCCGCTGAGTATAGATGTCGCCGTGCGGCCTCCTGCTGTGTATAGATGGCTACGTGCGGTCTCCCGCTGAGTATAGATGGAGCTGTGCGGCCTCCTGCTGTCTCTGGGGGGAGCGCCGTGCGGCATCTATACTCAGCAGGAGGCCGCACGTAGCCATCTATACACGTATACTCAGCAGGAGGCCGCACGTAGCCATCTATACGGCGCCATCTATACACAGCGGGAGGCTGCACGGCGCCATCTATACACAGCGGGAGGCCGCACGGCGCCATCTATACACAGCGGGAGTCTCAGTGCTTTGCAAGAGCAGTCAATAAATTCTGCTTGACTAATTCTGAGCACCATAAAGTCTGGTTCGCTTCTAACCTGCTGTCTTCATTTTCAGCTTGCTGAATTCTAACTCATTTACTGTCATTCGAGACGATGCCTTTGCTGGTCTCTTTCACCTTGAATACCTGTAAGTGTTCCACTTAATGTCATATTTTTGATTCTGCTCTTCTTCACCTTTTGGCATGTGCAATTGTATGAGCAAGTATTCATATGAATTTATGACCTACTTAAACCTTCGAGGACCTTAAATTTTATTCAATCAAATTTTTTTCCAGTTTAAAACTATGGGACATATATGTGTCTTGGTCCTCAAAGGGTTTTTAAAGGGGCTGCAAACATAAATCTGAAAAAAATAATTCAATTAGTGCTTTTTGTGTTCATTTAATTTTTATTTGAAGTCCATTTTTTTTATTTACATTGGAATTAAGCCCTACTCCATGGAATGAAGCCCTACCTACATGACATCTGAGAGCTACATGGATCCCGCTTGTGAGGTTCCTGTCCGTCACTACTATTCAGTTTTAGGGTCCACTCACTAAGCCATATATTCTCTCATGCAAGAGAATAGGGCCAATTATGCTAATGACACTGGGCTCAAACTCTGTCAGAGCTTCAACTGAGTGTGATCCGATTCTCTCGCAGCACAGATATGGAGAAGATGGAGAACTTAATTTCTCCATCTTCTCCATAGTCTCTGTGAGTGTTCATCGGACTGCACTTGGATGACATCCGAGTGCAGTCTAATGTTTTACGTGCACCCATAGACTTGTATGGGTGCACATGGTCCGAATATCGAATGAGATTATTTTCTCATGCCAATAATCGCACTGTCCCATAGTATAACATAGGGCCGAGTCCTATCCGATAAAACATCACATAGCATTCGGCCGTGTTATACGACAGTGTGAGCGAGCCCTTAGAGTCAAGGAATATTTACATGCAAATGATGATATTACTCTCCAAGTGTATATTTTTTTAGGCGAGTTCATAGTAAATGCTTTGCATTTTTGACATGTGATCAACTAAAGAACAAGAAAGATTTAGGACCTCGCCTATAGAGAAAGGGAAAATAGTTTGGAGGACTTGCATGTCCTTTTTTATTTATTATGAGAAAATCATAAAAGATCCCGTTTTTTAACCATGCTGTGACTTTCTGCTGAGGGAGAGGGAGAGAGCTGCCCTATTCAGAGTCTGTAATAAGACCTGCTGACAAAAGTGTTGAAGATACAGTCTAATGTGAATTAACAATGAAAAAAAGTTAATTTCACAAATGGCTTGTATTTTTTTTAATACAAACTTTTTTGTCTTTACAGCTCCTTTAAAGGGAATCTGTCATCAGGTTTTTGCCACCTAATCTGAGAGCAGCATAATGTAGGGTTAGAGGCACTGATTCCAGTAATGTGTCACTTACTGGGCTGCTTAGTGTTGTTTTGATAAAATCATTGATTTGTCAGAAGGTAATTATTACTAGATGACTAGTAAGTTCTGTAGGACCCCACCCCCATCACTGATCAGTAGATTTCTGTGTACACTGAGCATGGGCAGAAAGCTGCCAATCAGTGGTGTGGGCGGGGCTATACAGAGCGCAGCATTCAGAGAGCTGCTAGATCTGCAGCAGATAAAACGGTGATTTTCTCAAAATGACAACAAGCAGCTGAAAAAGTGACACATCGCTGGAATCAGGGTATCTGCCCAAATATTGTGCTGCTCTCAGATGAGGCAGCACAATTAATATTATGCCAAATTAATTTCCTGTGAACTATCACATGATCTATCACAGGGGATCATGTGACATGTCACGTGATAAATCAGGTGTGGGGGGGGGGCGCGCCTTCTAAACTGCCCGGGGCCCTTACTACTCTTAATCCACCCCTGCCCCCACTGATTCCATATTAATGACCTATCCAATGGGTAAGTGATCAATATCAAGGTAGTGGGCAACCCCTTAAAGAAAGCAGACCATATTAGGTACTTCTAGAATATCTTTGTCCCATGCTGTTGATAGACCCCACCGCGTGTAATCGGTACCCTACAATGACTTGTCATCCATAGTCATGTCTTGTAGCACTGGAGCCATTAAATGATGTTGCTTGGCGGCTCATGACGTCACTATAGATGATGTGTATTAATGCAAGTTGTTTAATTGCTACTAATAAGAAATCACTTTAAATCAATATGGAGGCTTATAGGGTCCTCTCAGCTTCCTTTTACATATGGAAGTAGTCGTAGAACAGTATCGTCGATTGTCCCTCCCCAGAAAAATTATCCTTTTTTTTTTTGCAGAGCTCCGATGTGCCAGTCAAAAGGAAATGGAGTGTCTGCAGATTGGTGTGGGAGTGCAGAGGGGCGTGTCCGTGCACTTGAAAGGAGCTGTCTAAGTGCAGTGATACGCCCCAGTGCACTTCCAGACGGATTTGCATATGTTTTCCACACTAGATTTGTCATGATGGACTCATCAGATCTCTTATAACACCATTACGATCATATGTCAAGGTGCTGACGTCCCTTTATGCCTTACGCTACGTGCCACCTAAATGGATTTTCCATTGAGATGAGATGAGGCTGTTGGGTATTTTCCCCGGACCTGTCACGTTTCTGTAGGCTGCAGTCATGTATCCCGCGTCTTGCTCTAATACTTTGTTTTTATTGCAGTTTACTTTCGCCACAATTTCCTCAAGACAAACCTCTCATCACAGTCTTTCCACCGATAAGACATCACCTGGTGGACAAGCAAGGCCCCAATGTCACCTGTCCTTTACTACATAATGTAAGGAGACTTGGGAGATTTTGAGCACTGGACTTAGGAATGTTGTAATTTAACCTTTCAATGACTGAGGTGTTTTTGTTTTTATAAAGTGGATCTGTGTGGTCTCCTGACACGTCTGTTTTAGTAATCTTATAAACCCTATAAAATCACAAATGTGCAGAATTTGTGTTTCAGACCACTGTGCAGTGCCTTTGAAGGCTATGTTCACACATCGCGTTTTTTTCAGCGTTTTTTTAATGCAAATTTTCAGCTGTGTTTTACAGTACAAGCAAAGTCTATGAGATTTCAGAAATCTCATGCTCACACCCTGGTTTTTGTATGATCAGTATTTTGTGATTTGCATTGTTTTTTGCTGAATAGAGCACGTCACTTCTTTCAGTGTATTTCACCCATTGAAAGTAATGTGTAGTGAAAAAACGCCTAGTGTGAACATAGCCTTACATCTAATTGACAATGGGGTGTTACCTTACTCCTTGTCCATGTCTAATCAGTTTGGACAGTAGGCATAATCACTACGACCAGGGGCCTGGCAGTGGCCAGTTGTCAATGTATCCACACATTTCCAGAAGATTGACACAACGCAGAGGACCTGGGAAGAAGAGATGCCACGGTATTGTTACTTCATAGGGAATACACTTCTTTATTTTGGTAGATGAGGTCTTTGTCAAACACATCTTCAGCAGAGGAGAACGAAATGAAAGGATTAATGTATGTGTTAATGACCCAGTTCTGCGTGTGCTCTACGTAAAATGTGGCTGCAGATGGCTGTGCTGCATCGACACGTGAGGTTTGGGAGCCACCTTACATCTAATGGGTGGGGGTCTTACATTGAGGTCCCCACTTCAGACATTTCTGATATTTCCAGTGAATTTTCCAAGGAAGTTTCAGATAAAAATACCATAAGAAAATGTGGTCAACCTTGTTTTAGTTTTTTTTTTTAATATATAAGATTTTTAGTTATAGTCTTTGTTATGTTCACATAGAAGACCGGTGGGTTTTTTCTTTTTTAGGAACAAAGTATATACAGTGGGGAAAGTAAGTATTGGATACACTGACGATTTTGCAAGTTTTCCCACCTACAAAGAATGGAGAGGGCTGTAATTTTTATCGTAGGTACACTTCACCTGTGAGAGACAGAATCTAAAAATAAAAAACAGAAAATAACATTTTATAATTTTTACATACTTATTTCATGCAATTATGCAAATTAATTATTTGATACAATAGAAAAACAGATCTTAATATTTGGTACGGAAACCTTTGTTTGCAATTACAGAGGTCAGACGTTTCCTGTAGTTCTTGACCAAGTTTGCAGACACTGCAGCAGGAATTTTGGACCACTCCTCCATACAGATCTTCTCCAGATCTTTCAAGTTTCGGGACTGTTGCTGGGTGCAGTTGTCCTGTCCCCTTTGCAGAAAAGCACCCCCAAAGTATAAGGTTTCCCCAGCATGCTTCTCAGTTGGGACGGTGTTCTTGGGGTTGTACTCATCCTTCTTCTTTCTCCAAACACGTCAAGTGGAGTTGATACCAAAAAGTCCTATTTTGGTCTCATCTGACCACATGACCCTCTCCCATGCCTCCTCTGGATCACCCAGATGGTCAATGGCGAACTTCAAACGGGCCTGGACATGTGCTGGCGTGAGCAGGGGACCTTGCGTGCCCTGCAGGAGTTTAATCCATGACGGCATAGTGTGTTACTAATGGTAATGTTTGAGACTGTAGTCTCGGCTCTCTTCAGGTCATTGACCAGGTCCTCCTGTGTAGTTCTGGGCTGATTCCTGACCTTTCTCAGAATCATCCTTATCCCACGGGTCGAGATCTTGCATGGAGCCCCAGACCGAGGAAGATTGACAGTCATCTTGTGTTTCTTCCGTTTTCTAATAATTGTGCCAACAGTTGTTGCTTTCTCACCAAGCTGCTTGCATATTGTCCTGTAGCCAATCCCAGCCTGGAGCAGGTCTACAATTTTGTCCCTGGTGTCCTTAGATAGCTCTTTGGTCTTAACCATGGTGGATAGGTTGGAGTGTGATTGATTGAGTGTGTGGACAGGTGTCTTTTATACAGGTAACGAGTTCAAACAGGTACAATAAATACAGGTGAGGAGTGCAGAGTAGGAGGGCTTCTGAAAGAAAAACTAACAGGTCTGTGAGAGCGAGATTTCTTGCTGGTTGGTAGGTGATCAAATACTTATTTCATGCAATGAAATGCGATTTAATTATTTAAAAATCATACAATGTGATTTTTTTTTGGATTTTATTTTTAGATTCTGTCTCTCACAGTTGAAGTGTACCTATGATAAAAATGACAGTCCTCTCCATTCTTTGTAGGTGGGAAAACTTGCAAAATCGTCAGTGTATCAAATACTTATTTTCCCTACTGCGTGCGTGTATGTATATATATATGTGTGTGTGTGTGTGTATGTACAGAACAGACCAAAAGTTTGGACACACCTCATTTAAAGATTTTTTATGTATTTTCATGACTATGAAAATTGTACATTCACACTGAAGGCATCAAAACTATGAATTAACACATGTGGAAATATATACTTAACAAAAAAGTGTGAAACAACTGAAAATATGTCTTATATTCTAGGTTCTTCAAAGTAGCCACCTTTTGCTTTGATGACTGCTTTGCACACTCTTGGCATTCTCTTGATGCGCTTCAAGTGGTAGTCACCGGAAATGGTCTTCCAACAATCTTGAAGGAGTTCCCGGAGATGCTTAGCACTTGTAGGCCCTTTTGCCTTCACTCGGCGGTCCAGCTCACCCCAAACCATCTCGATTGGGTTCAGGTCTGGTGACTGTGGAGGCCAGGTCATCTGGCGTAGCACCCCATCACTCGCCTTCTTGGTCAAATAGCCCTTACACAGCCTGGAGGTGTGTTTGGGGTCATTGTCCTTTTGAAAAATAAATGATGGTCCAACTAAACGCAAACCGGATGGAATAGCATGCCGCTGCCAGATGCTGTGGTAGCCATGCTGGTTCAGTATGCCTTCAATTTTGAATAAATCTCCAACAGTGTCACCAGCAAAGCACCCCCACACCATCACTCCTCCTCCTCCATGCTTCACTGTGTGAACCAGGCATGTAGAGTCCATCCGTTCACCTTTTATGCATCGCACAAAGACACGGTGGTTGGAACCAAAGATCTCAAATTTGGACTCATCAGACCAAAGCACAGATTTCCACTGGTCTAATGTCCATTCCTTGTGTTCTTTAGCCCAAACAAGTCTCTTCTGCTTGTTGCCTGTCCTTAGCAGTGGTTTCCTAGCAGCTATTTTACCATGAAGGCCTGCTGCACAAAGTCTCCTCTTAACAGTTGTTGAAGAGATGTTTCTGCTGCTAGAACTCTGTGTGGCATTGACCTGGTCTCTAATCTGAGCTGCTGTTAACCTGCGATTTCTGAGGCTGGTGACTCGGATAAACTTATCCTCAGAAGCAGAGGTGACTCTTGGTCTTCCTTTCCTGGGGCAGTCCTCATGTGAGACAGTTTCTTTGTAGCGCTTGATGGTTTTTGCAACTGCACTTGGGGACGCTTTCAAAGTTTTCACAATTTTTCGGACTGACTGACCTTCATTTCTTAAAGTAATGATGGCCACTCGTTTTTCTTTACTTAGAATTTGTATGATGGCAAGAAAAAAGCATCTAACAGTCTATTCAGTAGGACTATCAGCTGTGTATCCACCAGACTTCTGCACAACACAAGTGATGGTCCCAACCCCATTTATAAGGCAAGAAATCCCACTTATTAAACCTGACTGGGCACACCTGTGAAGTGAAAACCATTTCCGGTGACTACCTCTTGAAGCTCATCAAGAGAATGCCAAGAGTGTGCAAAGCAGCCATCAAAGCAAAAGGTGGCTACTTTGAAGAACCTAGAATATAAGACATATTTTCAGTTGTTTCACACGTTTTTGTTAAGTATATAATTCCACATGTGTTAATTCATAGTTTTGATGCCTTCAGTGTGAATGTACAATTTTCTTAGTCATGAAAATACAGATAAATCTTTAAATGAGAAGGTGTGTCCACCTTTTGGTCTGTACTGTATATATACACTGCTCAAAAAAATAAAGGGAACACTTAAACAACAGAATATAACTCCAAGTGCATCAAACTGTCCACTTAGGAAATGACACTGATTGACAATCAATTTCACATGCAGTTGTGCAAATGGAATAGACAATAGATGGAAATTATTGGCAATTATCAAGACACCCTCAAAGGATTGATTCTGCAGGTGGGGACCACAGACCACATCTCAGTACCAATGCTTTCTGGCAGATGTTTTGGTCACTTTTGAATGTTGGTTATGCTTTCACACTCGTGGTAGCATGAGACGGACTCTACAACCCACAGAAGTTGCTCAGGTAGTGCAGCTCATCCAGGATGGCACATCAGTGCGAGCTGTGGCAAGAAGGTTTGCTGTGTCTGTCAGCGTAGTGTCCAGAGGCTGGAGGTGCTACCAGGAGACAGGTCAGTACACCAGGAGACAAGGAGGGGGCCGTAGGAGGGCAACAACCCAGCAGCAGTACCGCTACCTCCGCCTTTGTGCAAGGAGGAACAGGGGGAGCACTGACAGAGCCCTGCAAAATGACCTCCAGCAGGCCACAAATGTTCATGTGTCTGCACAAACGGTTAGAAACTGACTCCATGAGGGTGGTATGAAGGCCCGACGTCCACAGATGGGGGTTGTGATCACATCCCAACATTGTGCAGGACGCTTGGCATTTGCCACAGAACACCAGGATTGGCAAAGTCGCCACTGGCGCCCTGTGCTCTTCACAGATGAAAGCAGGTTCACACTGAGCACATGTGACAGACATGACAGAGTCTGGAGACGCCGCGGAGAGCGATCTGCTGCCTGCAACATCCTTCAGCATGACCGGTTTGGCAGTGGGTCAGTAATGGTGTGGAGTGGCATTTCTTTGGAGGGCCGCACAGCCCTCCATGTGCTCGCCAGACGTAGCCTGACTGCCATTAGGTACCGAGATGAGATCCTCAGACCCCTTGTGAGACCATATGCTGGTGCGGTTGGCCCTGGGTTCCTCCTAATGCAGGACAATGCCAGACCTCATGTGGCTGGAGTGTGTCAGCAGTTCCTGCAAGATGAAGGCATTGAAGCTATGGACTGTCCCACCCGTTCCCCAGACCTGAATCCGATTGAGCACATCTGGGACATCATGTCTCGCTCCATCCACCAACGTCACGTTGCACCATAGACTTTCCAGAAGTTGGCGGATGATTTAGTCCAGGTCTGGGAGGAGATCCCACAGGAGACCACCTCATCAGGAGCATGCCCAGGCGTTGTAGGGAGGTCATACAGGCACGTGGAGGCCGCACACAATACTGAACCTCATTTTGACTTGTTTTAAGGACATTACATCAAAGTTGGATCAGCCTGTAGTGTGTTTTTCCACTTTAATTTTGGGGGTGGCTCCAAATCCAGGCCTCCATTAGTTAATAAATTTGATTTCCATTGATGATTTTTATGTGATTTTGTTGTCAGCACATTCTGCTTTGTACAGAACAAAGTATTCAATGAGAATATTTCATTCATTCAGATCTAGGATGTGTTATTTGAGTGTTCCCTTTATTTTTTTGAGCAGTGTATGTATATGTGTGTGTATATATATAATTTTTTTTAATTTTTTTCAATACATATTTCACTTTGGAGCTGACATAAGTCATGGACATGGGCTCTGTATCATGATATGTCTCCAATTTAGCAAATCTAGATCATGAAAGTAACTCTGTGACCTGCCATGTTGTCACCCTGAGTAATATGCTATAGGTATCATTACTGAGTCATATAGTGATGAAGTGATTGACAGTTGCTCCTGCTTTCTATCGAGCGTCTCTCCTGCTCTCTCTCTCGAGCGTCTCTCCTGCTCTCTCTCTCGAGCATCTCTCCTGCTCTCTCTCGAGCGTCTCTCCTGCT
Source organism: Phyllobates terribilis (assembly GCF_046119375.1). Taxonomy (NCBI): domain Eukaryota; kingdom Metazoa; phylum Chordata; class Amphibia; order Anura; family Dendrobatidae; genus Phyllobates; species Phyllobates terribilis. The sequence goes on from NW_027363743.1 coordinate 97,948, forward strand.
CTCTCTCTCTAGCTTCTCTCCTGCTCTTTCTCTCGAGCGTCTCTCCTGCTCTCTCTCTCTCGAGCGTCTCTCCTGCTCTCTCTCTCGAGCGTCTCTCCTGCTCTCTCTCTCGAGCGTCTCTCCTGCTCTCTCTCTCTCGAGCGTCTCTCCTGCTCTCTCTCTCGAGTGTCTCTCCTGCTCTCTCTCTCGAGCGTCTCTCCTGCTCTCTCTCTCGAGCGTCTCTCCTGCTCTCTCTCGAGCGTCTCTCCTGCTCTCTCTCTCGAGCTTCTCTCCTGCTCTCTCTCTCGAGCTTCTCTCCTGCTCTTTCTCTCAAGCGTCTCTCTCTCTCTTGCATCTCTCCTGCTCTCTCTCTCTCGAGCGTCTCTCCTGCTCTCTCTCTCGAGCGTCTCTCCTGCTCTCTCTCGAGCGTCTCTCCTGCTCTCTCACGAGCGTCTCTCCTGCTCTCTCTCTCGAGCTTCTCTCCTGCTCAATCTCTTGAGCGTCTCTCTCTCTCTCGAGCGTCTCTCCTGCTCTCTCTCTCGAGCGTCTCTCCTGCTCTCTCTCTCTCGAGCGTCTCTCTCTCTCTAGCGTCTCTCCTGCTCTCTCTCTCTCGAGCATCTCTCCTGCTCTCTCTCTGTCGAGCGTCTCTCCTGCTCTCTCTCTCGAGCGTCTCTCCTGCTCTCTCTCTCTCGAGCGTCTCTCCTGCTCTCTCTCTCGAGCGTCTCTCCTGCTCTCTCTCTCTCGAGCGTCTCTCCTGCTCTCTCTCTCTCGAGCGTCTCTCCTGCTCTCTCTCTCGAGCGTCTCTCCTGCGCTCTCTCTCTCAAGCGTCTCTCCTGCTCTCTCTCGAGCGTCTCTCCTGCTCTCTCTCTCTCGAGCGTCTCTCCTGCTCTCTCTCTCGAGCGTCTCTCCTGCTCTCTCTCGAGCGTCTCTCCTGCTCTCTCTCTCGAGCGTCTCTCCTGCTCTCTCTCTCTCGAGCGTCTTTCTAGCGTCTCTCCTGCTCTCTCTCTCTCGAGCGTCTCTCCTGCTCTCTCTCGAGCGTCTCTCCTGCTCTCTCTCTCTCGAGCGTCTCTCCTGCTCTCTCTCTCTCTCGAGCGTCTCTCCTGCTCTCTCTCTCTAGCGTCCCTCCTGCTCTCTCTCGAGCGTCTCTCCTGCTCTCTCTCTCGAGCGTCTCTCCTGCTCTCTCTCTCGAGCGTCTCTCCTGATCTTGAGCGTCTCTCCTGCTCTCTCTCTCTCTCTCGAGCGTCTCTCCTGCTCTCTCTCTCGAGCGTCTTTCTAGCGTCTCTCCTGCTCTCTCTCTCGAGCGTCTCTCCTGCTCTCTCTCTCTCGAGCGTCTCTCCTGCTCTCTCTCTCGAGCGTCTCTCCTGCTCTCTCTCTTGAGCGTCTCTCCTGCTCTCTCTCTCTCTCGAGCGTCTCTCCTGATCTCGAGCGTCTCTCCTGCTCTCTCTCTCGAGCGTCTCTCCTGATCTCGAGCATCTCTCCTGCTCTCTCTCTCGAGCGTCTTTCTAGTGTCTCTCCTGCTCTCTCTCTCTCGAGCGTCTTTCTAGCGTCTCTCCTGCTCTCTCCAGCCCTTGTCTGCTTGATCGCTGATACTGCCATACTTTGTAGTCTGTATACACTGTGTTCCAAATTATTATGCAAATATTATTTTCTCAGATTTTCCCAAATTACCTATATGAATTGCAGTCATTGTAATTTTCCAGTCAAATAACTATTAGAGTACAATTGAAAGGTTTTTGTACAAACTGCCTATGATAACAGTATATTTAAAAAAATAAAACACTCAAACTGCACTCAAAATGCATGTTCCAAATTATTATGCACAGCAGAGTTTTCAACCTTTTAATTTTAATAAAGAACAAAAAAATGGTCTTTTTTGAAATTATAAGCATTAGCAGGTTATTACACTCTGAAATCAAACAGTTTTCAACTCAAAACTTTATTCTAGGTGATGTTACATTTGCACATAGGACCGCTTGTTCGAAAGGAGCTTCTGAACTTTCTCGTCCATTGAATTTGTCAGGTTTTGGATGGTTTCTGCTTCAATTGTTTTGCATGAGGACAGAATACCCTCCCAGAGCTGTTGCTTAGATGTGAACTGCCTCCCGCCATCATAGACACTCCTTTTGATGATGCTCCAGAGGTTCTGAATGGGGTTGAGGTCAGGGGAGCATGGGGGCCACACCATAAGTTTGTCCCCTTTTATGCCCATAGCAGCCAGAGATGCAGATGTGTTATGTGCAGCATGAGACGGGGCATTATCATGCATGAAAATGATCTTGCTGCGGAATGCACGGTTCTTCTTCTTGAACCATGGAAGCAAGTGCTGTTTGAGAAACTCAACATACATTATGGAGTTCATCTTTACCCCTTCAGGGATCCTAAAAGGGCCGACAATCTCTCTCCCCATGATTCCAGCCCAAAACATTACTCCACCTCCTCCTTGTTGGCGCTGTAGCCGTGTTTGCATGGGGTGTCCATCAACCAGCCATCCTCCACTCCATCCATCTGGACCATCAAGATCATTTCATGCATGATAATGCACCGTCTCATGATGCACATAACACATCTGCATCTCTGGCTGCTATGGGCATAAAAGGGGACAAACTTATGGTGTGGCCCCCATGCTCCCCTGACCTCAACCCCATTCAGAACCTCTGGAGCATCATCAAAAGGAGTGTCTATGATGGCCGGGAGGCAGTTCACATCTAAGCAACAGCTCTGGGAGGGTATTCTGTCCTCATGCACAACAATTAAAGCAGAAACCATCCAAAACCTGACAAATTCAATGGACGAGAGAGTTCAGAAGCTCCTTTCGAACAAGGGGTCCTATGTGCAAATGTAACATCACCTAGAATAAAGTTTTGAGTTGAAAACTGTTTGATTTCAGTTTGTAATAACCTGCTAATGCTTAGAATTTCAAAAATGACCATTTTTTTGTTCTTTATTAAAATGAAAAGGTTGAAAACTCTGCTGTGCATAATAATTTGGAACATGCATTTTGAGTGCAGTTTGAGTTTTTTATTTTTTAAAAAATATACTGTTATCATAGGCAGTTTGTACAAAAACCGTTCAATTGTACTCTAATAGTTATTGACTGGAAAATTACAATGACTGCAATTCATATAGGTAATTTGGGAAAATCTGAGAAAATATTATTTGCATAATAATTTGGAACACAGTGTATATGTACAATTTTAATATGATCAATAGAAATATGTAAATATATTATATATATACACACACTGCTCAAAAAATAAAGGGAACACTTAAACATCACAACTCCAAGTCAATAACACTTCTGTGAAATCTACCTGTCCAGTTATGAAGCAACACGGATTGTGAATCAATTTCTCCTGCTGTTGTGCAAATGGAGCAGACAACTGGTAGAAATGATAGGCAATTAGCCAGATACCCCCTATAAAGGAGTGGTTCTGCAGGTGGTGACCACAGACCATTTCTCTGTTCTCATTCTTTTTGGCTGATGTTTTGGTCACTTTTTCATTTTGCCATTGCTCTCACCCCTAGAGGTACATTAGCATTAGGCAGTGTCTACAGTACAACCCACAGAAGTTGCTCAGGTAGTGCCGTTCATCCAGGATGGCACATCAGTGCGAGCTGTGGCAAGAAGTGTAGCTGTGTCTGTCAGCACAGTGTCCAGAGCATGGAGCAGATACCAGGAGATGTGCAGGGAGCCATAGGAGGGCAACAACCCAGCAACAGGACCGTTACCTCCTCCTTTGTGCAAGGAGGAACAGGAGGAGCACTGCCAGAGCCCTGCAAAATGACCTCCAGCTGGCCACAAATGTGCATGTGTCTGCACAAACGGTTAGAAACCGACTCCATGAGGGTGGTATGAGGGCCCGATGTCCACAGATGGGGGTTGTGCTCACAGCCCAACACCGAGCAGGACGCTTGACATTTGCCACAGAACACCAGGATTGGCAAAGTCGCCACTGGTGCCCTCTGCTCTTCACAGATGAAAGCTCAGTATTGTGTGTGGCCTCCACGTGCCTGTATGACCTCCCTACAACGCCTGGGCATGCTCCTGATGAGGTTGCGGATGGTCTCCTGTGGGATCTCCTCCCAGACCTAGACTAAAGCATCAGCCAACTCCTGAACAGTCAGTGGTGCAACGCGACGTTGGTGGATGTGACTCGCCCCCTGGGCCGTGGGGTACTCGGATCCGGGCAGTAGGGGAACGATGGGAGTAGTAGTGGCAACCCGGTTTCGTGGCTCAGGGTGGTCAGGCCAGTGGTAGTCCGTTATGTGCTGATGTTTATGTCCGACTACGCCACCCGTGGATTTGCGGTTATTAGGAACCGCCGCTGCATGCCGACCGCTGGGACTGATGAGGTGTGCAGCTAGGGTAGTGTGACTCCCCACGGGAAGAGTGCGGCCCCAGGGCAGTATAGTGGATGGTGGGAGTGATGGTGGTGAGAGTCCCAGTGCTGATAGTGCTGGAGAAGCAAGGAGCACACAGACAACAGGTTGCAGTCCAGGGTCTTTACTAGAACAGGTAAATTGACCCATAAACAGTCCCGGCTAGGAGGGGGACCTGGATGTCTGAGAGCAACGGGGAAATTGGCCCTGGTCAGGGTGAGGGTGTAGGCCTACCGTGCTTTCTGCGCTCCTTCTGGCTATCTCCTCCTGATAGGGTAACAGCCCACGTTTCCAAGCTTTCCGTGTATTCTCGCCTGTATGGCCTGCGACGTGGGTTCCTTTCTGCTCCCAGCCTTGTACGGCTTTACTGGTACCTTCTGTTGTGGCAGGGCCTCCAGGCTTCTTAGGCCAAGGAATATACAGTCCCCTGCGGACTGGTTCTCTGCTGGGGGATGTGGAATCCTCTCAGCCTCAGACACCAAAGTCTGGTAAATTAAGTCCTCTTTCTGCCAAGACAGGCTCTCTTCGCCTCTTGTCTCTGGCTTGTGGCTCTCCTCCTGCCACACTTCCTCTTAGGTGCAGTGCAACTGTCTGTCCCTGTTCTGCTCTGGGACAAGTCTCAATGCTGAGACAGGCCATCCAGTTCTCTCTAACCCTGCCCCCAGCACCAGCTTTTATAGGGGCAGCCTGCTCCCCCTACTGGCCTGAGACAGGAGGCATTGCATGCTAATGTTCCCCTGACTAGAGAACCTCCCCCTTGCTCTCAGACACAGCTTTAATACATTTTGTGGCATCCAGGCCAGGGTGACACATTCCCCCCTAGTGAAATTTAGTACTCCGGGACTAAACAATAAACAAAGACAATAAAACATTAATAGACATTAATAGACAGACGACGCACAAATTGAGTTCTTAAGGTCACAGTGTGGCCTGTGACCGGGTGTCCATATCACCAATACAACGGGGAGCCTTAACCAGGTGGGGGTCTGTCCTACCCCAAGTCCTTCACAGTCTTAGTTCATTCCTTGGTTAGGCTCCGAACGCAGTCCATACCAGGTCCCGGTTATAAAAAGTCCATAACCTGTGAGTCCTTACAGTAACTGCAAGAAACTGAAACACGGAATTACCAAACATGCATGTAACTTTGCAAACAATTCAACATTTGGCAACAAGGTTATTTACAATTTTAGTGCGCTCTATATTCTCCAGCGAGCGGGTATCAGCCCCTTTGTGCTCCTGGTTGACCTACGTAGCCCACTGTCTGGTGGTGGACCAACCTGGCTTTCCCCACTAGCGTTAGGGGTACAGCTACCAGCTGGGTGTACAGGTAGGGAAGGCAGCTGTCTGTGGGTCCTTTGGCTTACCGCAGGCATGGCAGGCTCACTGTCAGCAGAGGGTTGACTCTCCTGGGCTGCTGGTACAGGCTCTTCTGCCTCTGGAACCGCTTGCTCCTCTTCACCTTCCGGCTCTGGTGTTGGTTGTTGCTGTGCCGGTTGCAGGAAATGCAGGACGGGTACCACTATGGCATCATTTATGCGAGTCCAGGACTGAGGGAACTCTCCGAGAACGGTGCTGATCATTTCTTCCTTGTCCTCTGCGGGTTCAAGGTCACTCTGATCCTCTTCTGCACTACGGAGTTGCTCGGGGCATCTTTTGAGATGGTCTCTGGAGACGGTACTAGTGGTTTCTCCTCCGTCCTTGGTGATCACGCACACCTTCGGGTTGTCGTGATCAGACTGCAGTACGGTGTAGGGTTCCCTTTCCCACTGGTCGTCCAACTTGTGAAGCCTTCTTTTTCGCTTTAGGACTTGCTCACCAGGTTCTAGGGGACCAGCAGGGGCGTGTTGGTTGAAGAGTTTTTCTTGCCTCTCTCTCACCTGGGCCAGGCTCTTCTCCACAGTCTACTGCACCTTCTTGTACTGCAGTTGCCTTTCCGTATCCCAGTCCGCATCCGGGGAGGTGTCCTCAGGCGTTAGGACTCCCATCTCCAGGTCTATAGGCAGCTTACCCGGTCTGGGTCGCATCAGGTAAGCCGGGGTGCAGTTGGTAGCATTCACCGGGATATGATTGTATAAGTCTATCAGGTCCGGCAGTTTTTCTGGCCACAGGCTGCGCTCCTCCAGGGGCAACGTCTTCAGGAGATCAATGACTATATTGTTCATCTTCTCACACATCCCGTTGGTTTGTGGGTGGTAAGGCGTTGTCCGAATCTTCTTACAGCCATAGAGGTTGCCGAACTCCTGGAAGATTTCAGCCTCGAACGCTGGACCCTGGTCTGTCAGGACCTGTTCCGGATACCCGTGTGGACGGCAGAAATATTGCTGGAAGGCTCTGGCCGCTGTTTGGGCTGTCAAGTCTTTTACTGGGACCACCACTAGAAAACGGGAATAGTGGTCCACGATTGTCAGGGCATAGATGTATCCTGACCGGCTGGGAGCCAATTTGACATGGTCCAGAGCTACCAGCTCAAGAGGCTGCGTGGTGACGATGGGCCTCAAGGGTGTCTTCTGGCTGGTGCGGTCCTTCCTCCTTAGGTGACAAGGGCCACAGTCTCTGCACCATTTTTCTACAGCTCCTCTCATGCCGACCCAAAAGAACCTTCCTCTTAGTAGGAACTCCAGTTTCTTCCAACCGAACCGATGTGTCCCGCTCTGTCATGGTAAGCCCCCAGGACCATAGCTGCATCCCGCCTTGGGACCACGACTTGCCAGGTCAGCTCGTGCGTCCGGTGGTTGACAATCCTTCTGCACAACTTGCCTTCGTAGAGGAACAGCTTGCTCTTCTCTTTCCATAGCTGCTTGGCTTCCTCTGGAGCATCCGGATCTATGCGGGCATCTTCCTGGGTCAGCAGATCTTTCACCAGGCGGATGGCAGGGTCACTATCTTGGGTCTCGGCCCAGCTGTGTTGAGGTAGGGGATTTATCATCACGGTTGTTAGATCCTCCTCCTTCACGCGGTGGGAGTATTGAGCAGCTCCATACCGGTGAAACGCGGGGAGTTCTACCTCCTCCAGCTCTTCTGGGTCTTCGTCACCTTCAGATAAGTGAGGCATCCTCGATAGGGCGTCAGCGTTGGCATTGGTTTTGCCGGCCCGGTACTTGATCAGTCATAGTTGGAGAGACGGGCCATCCACCGCTGTTCTAGGGCACCCAGTCTTGCATTGTCCAGGTGTGTCAACGGGTTGTTGTCCGTGTACACGGTGAACTTTGCGGAGGCCAGGTAATGCTTGAAGCGTTCCGTCACGGCCCACACCACCGCCAAGAATTCTAGCTTGAAGGAGCTGTAATTCTCCGGGTTCCTCTTGGTGGGTCTCAGCTTCCGGCTGGCGTACGCGATCACCCTTTCTCTGCCCTGTTGGTTTTGGAACAGTACGGCTCCCAGTCCCACATTACTGGCATCTGTGTGGAGAATGAAAGGCTGGCCATAATCAGGGTAGGCCAGGATCTCGTCCCCTGTGAGGGCCATCTTTAGCTGGCGGAAGGACTCCTCTTCCGGTTTATCCCACTTGAAGGGCGGCTTTTGGCTCCTGGACTTAGACTGTCCGATCAGGAGGTCCTGCATAGGAGCTGCCATCTTAGTGAACCCGGGGATGAACCTTCGGTAGTAGCCTACCAACCCGAGAAACTGTCTCACCTCTTTGATATTCGAGGGGCTTGGCCAGCTCTTGATTGCCGTGACCTTGTCAGGGTCGGGGGCCACTCCTTCCGCGCTTACCACGTGCCCTAGGTACTGGTCCTTTGGTTTCAGCAGGTGACACTTCGATGGTTTCACCTTCAGGCCATAGCCTGCCAGGGCTTCGAACACCTCGGCCAGGTGCTTTAGGTGGTCCTCGTAGGTCTTCGAATAGACGATCACGTCGTCCAGGTAAAGGAGGACCGTCTCGAAGTTTCGGTGCCCTAGACATCATTCCATCAGCCTCTGGAAGGTCCCTGGTGCGTTGCAGAGCCCAAAGGGCATACAGTTGAACTCACTCAGTCCCATCGGGGTGGTGAAGGCAGTCTTCTCCTTGTCAGCCTCTGCCACAGGAACCTGCCAGTACCCGCTAGTAAGGTCCAAAGTAGAAAAGAAGTTAGCAGATTTTAGTGCGGCTAAAGACTCCTCTATTCTAGGCAGCGGATATGCGTCTTTGTGGGTGATACGGTTGATTTGTCTATAGTCCACGCACATTCTCATGGTGCCGTCTTTCTTTTTGACCAGAACCAAGGGGGCTGCCCAGGGGCTACAGCTGTCTCTAATAACCCCAGCTTCTTTCATGTCTCTTAGCATGCCCTTTGCGTTCTGATAATGTGCAGGGGGTACAGGTCTGTGCCTCTCTTTTATTGGTGGGTGGCTCCCTGTGGGGATGTGGTGTTCTATCCCTTTTACTCTGCCGAAGTCTAGCGGGTGCTTACTAAAGACTCTCTCGTACTCCTGTACCACCCGGTAGACTCCTTGTTTTTGGTGCAGGGGAGTGGAGTCAGCACCCACATGGAGTTTCTGGCACCAGTCCTCCTTTTGTTTCTGGGAGCCATTACCCTCCGCCTGAGGAGATGGAGGCAAGGGTTCCACGGCCCTGATAGCTTTGTGTTCGACAACAAACAGTTTGGCGAGTGTAGCGTACCTGGGTAAGTGTACTTCCCTCTCCCCAATGTTGAGGATGCGGACGGGCACCCTCCCATGACGGACATCAACCACCCCCCGGGCTGTCAAAATGGTGGGCCTGCTGTCTGAGTACACGGGTTCTACCATGGCTTGGTAGTCTCTACCTCTCAACCCGATTGCAGTCCGACACCAGATCATCATTTCACTTTTGGGAGGCATGGAAATGGGGAATGGGTCACTCAGTCTTACGCTACCGATCTCACCACCAGACAGTTCTACCTGCTGCCGTCTCATCAGGGCTTTTATCTCCTTGTTGAGGACTCTCTGTTGGCTGGAACTAGCATTCACCGCCACCTGTTGTAGAATTACAATTACCTCTGAAAGACAATTTTCAATTACGTTAGTACCCACAGTTATTTTAGGGTGACTTTCACGACGGTCAATGTCCACAATAATCACCCCCTGTGCCGGCAGTTCAACTTTACCAATTTTAATGGTCATCTCCTTGAACCCCATCTGCGGCACGGGTAAGCCATTACTGGCGATGATGCTCAAGTTATTGTCTGGATACCGTGTGATATCAGCATCAGTCCAATACTGCTTAAAAAGTACATAAGGGATAGTGGTTACTTGTGACCTATTATCCAGCAAGGCGCTCATGGGGATACCGTCCAGCACCATGGGTAAAACCGGGCGCCCCCCAACGTACTTATTACGCCAATTATAAGGGCCTGGTGATCTTATGCCTGGGGGTTGGCCCTTTGCCCCAGGTTGGACCCTTTTAAATTACAGTACCTGGAAATGTGTCCGGGCTGGTTGCATCGACGGCAAATGGGCTGTCCATCCTCTGCGTAGCGGTCTGTGGGCCTCCCTCGGAACGACGGGATCCTCCTCTGTCGACGCCACGGGACATCCTCCGGACTTGAAGCCAGCTCGATGGGTCTTGACGGGTCCACTTGCAACGCCTGGACGGTCCTGGTCAACGCCGCGACGCTCCTGGTCAGCTCCTGGACTTGGTGGTGCAGGTCTTTCGACGGGGCTTGGTTCAGGGCCTGTGCATCAGCCCCCACGGGATCCATAGAGGAGGGCGCCGCCTCCTGGTGGTTGGTGAGAGCAGGGCGCCGGGGGTTTATAGCGCCACTGGTTGCAGATTCACGGAGCACCCTTATGGCCCTGTCCTTAAATTGGGCAAAGGTTAGGTCGGGGTTCTGAAAGAACATGAGACGCAGTTGGGCCCTGTGGGCGCTAGACAGCAGACCTTCTATGAATTGTTCTGTTAGCAGCTTATCCGTTTCCTGCACACTGCCAGGGTCAGTTTGTTGAATAGCCCTCAAGGCTTCCTGCAGATTTAGGGCATAGTCTCTGATGCTGTCCTGTGCCCGCTGCTTACATCCATAGAACCTCATTTTAATCTCAGCGGAGGTACGTGTGTCAAAGGTACCCCGCAGCCGGGCCAGAATACCCTTCACAGTCCTTTTATCCTCAGTGGGCCATGATTTTACCTCCCTTTGGGCTGCGCCAGTTAACTGCCCTGTCAATATGCTGACCTTCTGTTCCTCTGTCAGGGGGTAAACATGGAACAAACTGTATAGCCTTTCCTTGAAGTCAGTTAGGGCATGGGGCTCCCCTGAGTATTTGGGCAGCCAGGCCGCTCCAGGGATGTAGGGCAGGGAAAAGGGCATCACCGCTGCTGCAGCTGCGTTGGTGGTAGTGGGCGCCTCTGTGTCCGACATCTTCCTCCCCCCTAGTTAAGCGTGGCCTACCTTCCGACGATCCTCTTCTGTAGGCCGCGGCTCCGCTGCTGCTGCTCTGGACGAGGACCTTGCGTCGCGTCCTGATGACGTCAGCGTCGCTCTCTCTCCCTTCCAGGACCTTGCGCAGCGTCGGTGCGTGGGGCGGAGCTTCGGATCTCGCGCGGTTTTGAAGTCCACGCCCCTCTTCTTCCCGCGCGGCGTCCTGAAGATGGCGTCCGATGGCGAGAAACAGCTGCGGATGGCGGGAAGACGGCAGAAGACGGCGGGAAACAGTCCAAGATGGCGTCTGATGGCGGGAATCGGCTCCGGATGGCGGGAAACGACTCCGGACGGCGGGAAACTTCGCCACAGGTAAGTTACAAAAGTCTTTTTCAGGCACGCAGTACCCGGTGGTTGCGGGCATGAAATCCTGCCGACTACGCCAAAGCTGACTCGCCCCTTGGGCCGTGGGGCACTCGGATCCGGGCAGTCTGGGAACGATGGGAGTAGTAGTGGCAACCCGGTTCCGTGGCTCAGGGTGGTCAGGCCAGTGGTAGTCCGTTATGTGCTATTGATTGTGTCCGACTACGCCACCCGTGGATTGCGGTTATTAGGAACCGCCGCTGCATGCCGACCGCTGGGGCTGATGAGGTGTGCAGCTAGGGTAGTGTGACTCCCCACGGGAAGAGTGCGGCCCCAGGGCAGTATAGTGGATGGTGGGAGTGATGGTGGTGAGAGTCCCAGTGCTGATAGTGCTGGAGAAGCAAGGAGCACACAGACAACAGGTTGCAGTCCAGGATCTTTACTAGAACAGGTAAATTGACCCATAAACAGTCCCGGCTAGGAGGGGGACCTGGATGTCTGAGAGCAACGGGGAAATTGGCCCTGGTCAGGGTAAGGGTGTAGGCCTACCGTGCTTTCTGCGCTCCTTCTGGCTATCTCCTCCTGATAGGGTAACAGCCCACGTTTCCAAGCTTTCTGTGTATTCTCGCCTGTATGGCCTGCGACGTGGGTTCCTTTCTGCTCCCAGCCTTGTACGGCTTTACTGGTCCCTTCTGTTGTGGCAGGGCCTCCAGGCTTCTTAGGCCAAGGAATATACAGTCCCCTGCGGACTGGTTCTCTGCTGGGGGATGTGGAATCCTCTCAGCCTCAGACACCAAAGTCTGGTAAATTAAGTCCTCTTTCTGCCAAGACAGGCTCTCTTCGCCTCTTGTCTCTGGCTTGTGGCTCTCCTCCTGCCACACTTCCTCTTAGGTGCAGTGCAACTGTCTGTCCCTGTTCTGCTCTGGGACAAGTCTCAATGCTGAGACAGGCCATCCAGTTCTCTCTAACCCTGCCCCCAGCACCAGTTTTTATAGGGGCAGCCTGCTCCCCCTACTGGCCTGAGACAGGGGGCATTGCATGCTAATGTTCCCCTGACTAGAGAACCTCCCCCTTGCTCTCAGACACAGCTTTAATACATTTTGTGGCATCCAGGCCAGGGTGACACAGATGGAGCGAGACATGATGTCCCAGATGCGCTCAATCGGATTCAGGTCTGGGGAACAGGCGGGCCAGTCCATAGCTTCAATGCCTTCACCTTGCAGAAACTGCTGACACACTCCAGCCACATGAGGTCTGGCAATGTCCTGCATACTGCATAAGGGGCATAATGGGGGCATTACACTGTGTGGGGGCATAATACATACTACATAAGGGGCATAATGGGGGCATTAAACTTTTTGGGGCATCATACATACTGCATAAGGGGCATAATGGGGGCAATACACTGTGTGGGGGCATCATACATACTGCATAAGGGGCATAATGGGGGCATTACATTGTGTGGTAGCATCATACATCTTGTATAAGGGGCATAATGGGGGCATTACATTGTGTGGGAGCATCATACATACTGCATGAGGGGCATAATGGTGGCATACACTGTGTGGTGCATCATACATACTGTATAAGGGGCATAATGGGGGCATTACACTGTGTGGGGCATCATATATACTGTATAAGGGGCATAATGGGGCATTACACTGTGTGGGGGCATCATACATACTGCATAAGGGGCATAATGGGGGCATTACACTGTGTGGGGGCATCATACATACTGCATAAGGAGCATAATGGGGGCATTACACTGTGTGGGGGCATCATGTATACTGCATAAGGGGCATAATGGGGGCATTACACTGTGTGGGGGCATCATGCATCCTGCATAAGGGGCATAATGGGGGCATTACACTGTGTGGGGGCATCATACATACTGCATAAGGGGTATAATGGGGGCATTACACTGTGGGGGGCATCATGCATCCTACATAAGGGGCATAATGGGGGCATTACACTGTGTGGGGGGCATCATACATCCTGCATAAGGGGCATAACACTGTGTGGGGGCATCATACATCCTGCATAAGGGGCATAATGGGGGCATTACACTGTGTGGGGGGCATCATACATACTGCATAAGGGGCATAATGGGGGCATTACACTGTGTGGGGGCATCATACATCCTGCATAAGGGGCATAATGGGGGCATTACACTGTGTGGGGGCATCATGCATCCTGCATAAGGGGCATAATGGGGGCATTACACTGTGTGGGGGCATCATACATACTGCATAAGGGGTATAATGGGGGCATTACACTGTGGGGGGCATCATGCATCCTACATAAGGGGCATAATGGGGGCATTACACTGTGTGGGGGCATCATACATACTGCATAAGGGGTATAATGGGGGCATTACACTGTGGGGGGCATCATGCATCCTACATAAGGGGCATAATGGGGGCATTACACTGTGTGGGGGCATCATACATTCTGTATAAGGGGCATAATGGGGGCATTACACTGTGGGGCCAGTAAAGGGGCCCTTTACTATGAGAACAATACGTTTCCTCCCTTCCTGTCTCCATAGTTGGGTCGTATGTATCTATTACAGGAAACAGAACAAAAACCTTATGATTCTTATAAAGGGGCAACACAAGACCCCAAAAGAGTCTCTGTGCTCAAGGGGTTAATGCCCCCTGCGCCCAGTAATGGGGGATCCCCACATACCTCCACCTGCAGAGCCGCCACCACATATATGGCTGCTCTGTGCGCACAGGAGCTGTGATGAGGTCACAGGAGGGGAAGAGTCAGGGGTCACATGATCAGGGGCCTCAGTGGATGTGTGACACCCCAGGGGTCTGGTTGCCACAGTGATAGAGATATTATGTCTGAGAGCAGGTGGGAGGTCCTTTGGTCAGGGATCCTGTGCATGCCACACCTCCTGCCCAGTCTTGGGAGGGGAAGGACTTCCCCTATATAAACCTGGGGCTGAGGCAGGGTAGGGAGTTCTGAGAGGAGAAGACAGGGAGCAGAGCTGCTCTATGGGCTCTGCTCCACAGGCAGGCCCTGTCCAGGGGCCTGAGCCTGGAGTCAAGGAGAGTAGAGACAAGAAACAGTCATATGAAGAAACAGCAGAAGCTCAGTGGGAGCAATACTAATACGAGTCAGGGGCTGGCAGCTGCAGAGCTCGCCCTGACTGAGAAGCTTTCTTACCGGACCCGGCGTCCGAGGCTGTGGGGACTAACTCTTACCCAGCAGCAGAAGCCGACCGGCAGGGGATTTCAGGTCCTCAGGCCCAGAAACCCGAAGGCACGGTCACACGCGTGGGACCAGCACCGCCATCGTGGAGCGGAAGCCATTAGAAGGCCCCGAGTCACCGGCCATACGGGTGAGCACCACACGGTACACTCAGGGACGTGGGCTACTTATATCCGCTTCTAGCAAGGTAGCCAGAAGAGTACAGTCAGTTTGGGAGGCCTACAACTCCGCCTGGCCAGGGGAGATCCCATCTGCTCAAGGACTGACCAGGCCCCGTTCGCTAGCAAGTACTCCGGGAGGGTCTATCGTTGTTACCAGTAAAGACCCTGAATTACACCGCACCGTCTCTGAGTGGTTTCTGCTACCCCCATTTTCCACGTCGGCTGCCCTGAGGCCATACCCCTCCCGTTGGGGGTTATACTATCACGCTGCACAATTCTACACCGGCCTCAGCGGTCTGCCCTGCAGCGGCAGCTCCATAGCTGCAAATCAACGGGTGGCGTAGTCGACACTCAAATAACATCTATCAAGACTGCCACACACTGAGTTGACTCCCTGGGCACGGACCGGGTCCCCGCCACTCGGAGACTACAACCCTCATCTGATCCGGTTCCGGGTAAGCCCCGTGCGCGAGACGCTGCGCGACACAGCAGGCCCAGGGGCGCGTCAGATGCAGGACTCTGCTGTGCTGGTTGTCATGGTGCTGGATGAGCTGAAGTTTATGTGTGGGGTCAGGAGTAGTGTTGAGCGATACCTTCCGATATCGGGAAATATCGTATCAGATTGGATAGGACCAATACCCAAAAGTATCGGATATCGCCGATTCCGATACCGGAAACCAATGCAAGTCAATGGGACACTAATATCGGAAAGCCATCCCAGCGTGAGAGAATTCTCCTGATTGTTTAAAAGCCGGCGGGCGGTAAAAAGCCGCCGGCTTTTAAACAATCACACAGCCCCATACTGCTTCCCCGCAGCCTCCCACCCCGATCCTGCGCTCCCCCCGCCACCTCCCATCCCGATCGTAAGTTAGGACCGGGCGGGGAGCGCAGCACCAAGGAGCAGGGAGCGAAGGACCCGGGCGGGGAAGCCGGCAGTGAAAAGACTACACCGCCGGCTTTCCCGTTCTGTGCTGCGCTCTCCCGCCGGTTATTTCAAATGAACAGCTGAGGTATCAGGTGATGCTGATCAGCTGTTCATTTGAAGTAGCCGCGGTGCCCTCAGAGGGTTCATGTGAGTTCATGCTTCACTGCATGAACTCACATGAACTTTCCCACGGCCGCACAGGTCAGCCTCACCTCCCAGACCATCAGACCCATCATGATTGGTGTGTGCGCAGGTGTCTGTGCGATGTGTGCGGGTGTGTGCGCGATGTCTGCGGGTGTCTGCGTGCAGGCAGACATAGGCTAATGTGACACTACTACTCCCATCGGCCTATGTCTGTCCCCCGTCCACTTGTGCCAGCAGGATCAGCTCGATGGGAGCAGTAGCTATTTTAGCTGCCCCATATGTTATTTTTGCCCCTATACATCTTTTATGTTTTTAGGCCCCCCATATATTTTTTTTGTTTTTGGTCCCCAATAAATTTTAAATACATTTTTCATTGGTGGCCAGTGGTTACCTAAAATAAATTAGTTCATACATTACCTGTCCCCGCCGATCGCCACCTAAAATAAAGTAAAAAATAAAAAACTACACCTATACTCACCTAGACACCTAATTCCCCGAAGCCATCGATCTCCTGTAATAAAATATAAAATAATAAACCACAACCTTATCCTTACCCCTCCGTAGTAGTCCACGAGTGTCCCACGAAGATCTCCAGTTTAGAGCAGCCACATAAAATGTGACCGCTCTAAACCACTGCCGCCGCTAGAATGACGGGGCCGTAAAGCAGCCCCATCATTGCATAAACAGGTGTCTAGGTGAGTATAGGTGTAGTTTTTTATTTTTTACTTTATTTTAGGTGGCGATCAGGTAATGTATGAACTAATTTATTTTAGGTAACCACTGGCCACCAATGAAAAATGTATTTAAAAATTATTGGGACCAAAAACAAAAAAAATATATGGGGGGCCTAAAAACATAAAAGATGTATAGGGGCAAAAATAACATATGGGGCAGTTTAAATAGCAGGATCAGGCTGATGGGAACTACTGCTCCCATCGAGCTGATCCTGCTGGCACGAGTGGACGGGGGACAGACAAAGGCCGATGTGAGTAGTAGTGTCACATCGGCCTATGTCTGCCTGCACGCAGACACCCGCAGACATCGCGCACACACCCGCACACATCGCACAGACACCCGCGCACACTCCAATCATGATGGGTCTGATGGTCTGGGAGGTGAGGCTGACCTGTGCGGCCGTGGGAAAGTTCATGTGAGTTCATGCAGTGAAGCATGAACTCACATGAACCCTCTGAGGGCACCGCAGCTACTTCAAATGAACAGCTGATCAGCATCACCTGATACCTCAGCTGTTCATTTGAAATAACCGGCGGGAGAGCACAGCACAAAACGGGAAAGCCGGCGGTGAAGTCTTTTCCCTGCCGGCTTCCCCGCCTGGGTCCTTCGCTCCCTGCTCCTTGGTGCTGCGCTCCCCGCCCGGTCCTAACTTACGATCGGGATGTGAGGTGGCGGGAGGAGCGCAGGATCGGGGTGGGAGGCTGCGGGGAAGCAGTATGGGGCTGTGTGATTGTTTAAAAGCCGGCGGCTTTTTACCGCCTGCCGGCTTTTAAACAATCAGGAGAATTCTCTCACGCTGGGATGGCATTCCGATATTAGCGTCCCATTGACTTGCATTGGTTTCCGGTATCGGAATCGGCGATATCCGATACTTTTTGGGTATCGGTCCGATCCAATCCGATCCGATATTTCCCGATATCGGAAGGTATCGCTCAACATTAAGTAATACATAAGAATAATATGTACTATGTCTGACCACTACAAACACTCATCTGAACTGGTCCAAGTGCTGTCAGGTTTTTTCACGGGCAGCACTTAGACAATACGGTCGTGTGAATATAGGCTTATGATGCATCTGGTAATAAACATGTTAAGGATGGGCCGCTACTCATGGGCCACTGCTGTGTGCTTGCCCCCCAGGCTAAAATGTGCCAGCCAGCCCCTGCTGCACCGGGTGCCAGAAAACCTAGATACACCTTTGGAATAGGTATCCTGCAAAGTAAGGATGGGGTTTGGTGTTTTTAAATGATTTTATTGACTCTGTGCATTTATATTTTGTATCAATAATATGATATGGTTATATATATCTTCTGGATATCAGGAGGGCTTATCCCTGTGCCTTGACTCTCTCCTTCTCCTTCGATGTCCTGTATAGGCCAAAAAAAACTACGCGTTTCGAGGACTCACAGTTCCTCTTCGTCAGCTTCTCGCTGGTAGTCAAACTGGTAACCTAATAAAGTCCAAACGCCCCCCACAAAGATAATACAACCAAAGAAATGGAGGAAGATCCAATACTAACAAGACGGTGCAAAAGGACATATGGAGGTGCAATAGAACTAAGATGGAATTCCAATAAGAATAGACTGTGTGTGAAAAAAATAATAATAAAAAAGACTTTGTTCAAACTTTCACAATTAGTTAAAAATGAATAAAAATTATATACTTATATTTCTGATGGCTATAAAAAACAGTCTGTTAATCAGTGTATATTACCAGGATAGTATAAATTCGGCACTTAGTACCATCCAGAGATAAAAAGGAAAAAATGAAGGAGAAAAATAAAAACATTATATAGTATCTCCAATAGGGGTATCAATGTATAGAAACAAATACATATATAAAATAGGTGGATTCAAAGGAATATATCCAAAAGACATATTATATTGATAAAATATAAGGAGGTTCATAAAAGTGCAATGTAAATGTTCAATTGGTACTGGGATAAAAAATACATACAGTATATACCGCTGCGAGTTGAAGGCATACAGCTGACTCTCGTGATTAAGGCCCTTCAGAGCCAAGCTATTTAATGTGAAGATCCATTTGGATTCCATCCGCGACATTAATCTCAGGTAATCACCTCCCCTCCATTTTCTGGGGACTAATCGGATCCCACAAAACTTAGTGTCCTTATAAGATTGGTTGTGGAACTTCCGGTAGTGCCGGGACAGTGGATGCCCTTCAAAACCTTCATTCATGTTGATAAAGTGTTCCTTCAGCCTTTTGATAACTTGCGCTTTGTACAGACATCTCCTCCTGCCAAGGCATAAAAAGGGCGTGGCTTGGGGTGTGGATAGGGGCGTGGCCAGACTACGCGTGCCGCATGGTTTCGCCCTCTTTCTAGTCCTCATAGGTTGGCGGTATGCTTGTACTGAGCAGATCTGGGATATCAGTGATTAGGTCCCATATTGTGCACTGTAAGGTCTGGAAAAGCTCCTTCTATCCGTCTCTGTAGCACCAGAGGAAGAACAGAGGGGAAAAGACAGGATTTTCTACATGTCGCGTTATGTAGATGTTCTGCAGATTTATCACAACCGTCCACAAGAAGAAACTGCCATCACAGAGCCGCCTTTAGCTGTTGGAAAAGTTTAAACTTAGTTTTGAATAGTTGCTATAGCCAACAAGGACTTTCTATTTATGCTGGGTCACATGATGCTGGTGCTGGGTGATGTCATGTGATGGAATGTTGTGGGTGATGATGTCACAGAGGGCGTTGTGATGTCACCCCTGGGGTATGTAAGGGGGCTCCATCCACCTGGAGCTCATATCTCATTGGCCATATCTTGGTGCTGAGATACCCCCTGGAGACAATGAGGATCGCCATATTGTTTCTGTGCTGTACCCTGTTCTACCCTGTGAATTACCATAGGCTGCCGGTGAGTACCTGTCTATTATTACATATGGAGGACGTTTAGAATCAGCTGCGGCAGGGGAAGGGGATGGGGAGGGGGGTCCTGTAAGAATTTACCTGCGGGAATAAGAGGTTATGGCAGGGAAAGGAGCTTAGGAAGTGACAGTCAGAGGGGATATAAGTGTGGGGTGACCCCTCTGACTCCCACATTCCTGCCTTGTCCTTGTAGTGATTAATGACTTTGGTGTTGTCCCTTATATATCACTTTGCAGTCACCAGTGATCGCTCCGCACTGTGATCCTAAACTACAGTCTCATTTACCTTTTTGCAAACGCCCAGAAGGGGAGGAGTGACATCACACCCATGTGAGCAGATCCCGCCCACTTTTACTGCAGTCGTAATGCGAGCTAGCTGTATTCTGTTTTCATGGAAATATCAGCAGCTGCTCCCCCTAGTGTTTACAAGATGAAAACATCAAAAGAGTTAAAATATTTTTTTCAGATTTTATACCATTAAAACCTTTTTAAATATATATGTGTATTTATATATAAATATAAATACTTTACAATTTTACAATTGTAAAAAAATTGCTGACACTTTGCCTTTAAAAGATCTAAAGACGTTCTGCTTCATGTGCCATTGTGACCAATCACAGCACAGATTATATTTTTTAAACTTTTCTTGAAAAACTGAAGCTGCTCCGTGATTGGAAATCATGTGGAAGGGTTCTCTTTTAGACATTTAGTTAGGTCCAAAGTATCAGTGACATGATGGATAGAACTGTGCAATGATGTCACAGAGGGCTTTGTGATGTCACCCCTGGGTATATTAGAAGCCTCGGCCCATCTGCAGCTTGTATCTCATTGACCATACCTTGGTGCTGAGAGACCTCTGGAGATGATGAGTATCATCCTATCATTTCTGTGCTTTACGTTGCTCTACCCCCCACATTACAGTACACTGAGGGCGAGTATGTTCTCATCAATATGGAGGTCACAAGGATCAGCTAATGAGAATATCGCCTCTTGCAGGACTTCTCATACTGGACACGTGACCGTCCGTCATATGAAAGTCCAACTGTAAATAATATTCCATGGACCCTGGAGGTGAATCCCAAACTTCTTCCTGATCTTCTCAATGGGATATTTCTGAAAGTTGCTTGATAATGTATCCATCACTGTATAATAACAAGGGCTCTCTGTTTGACTGGATTGGGTATAAATATACAGGACTTTATTATGTTTTTTTTCTTTATTATAGGATGACCCACTACCCGTGGATCTCAGAAGAAGCACCTATCAAGCTTCCATCAATCTTCCTCTTTGGCTCTTCCGTGACGCAGTTTTTGTTGCGGTGATGACACTACTGACAATACTAGAGTATTTGGCCTTAAGTCTTGTCCTGAGCAAGTGGGCAATGTCTGAACCTGGTGAAACAATCAGAAAACTCCTGAGAACAAAACCATTCTGAAGGAACAAAGTGCTTGTAAGGAGCCGATTTGCATCCCTCAGATTCAGAAGCAAGACTCCAGGAGAACACCTGTCCTGCCCAATGGCAAATGTTCTACTCCATCCATGGCTCCTGCACCGCAGGATGCGAAAAAGGTTCCTAGTTGCAACTATAAAGTGGCGTTCAGTGATATTGTCTGGGTCAGAATGATCCCTCACAACAATATAGGAAGAAGAGCTCGAAGTTCAACGGAGCTTAAAGAGAGGTTACTGATTTTTCAGAGAAGCCAACAACCCAGAATTCCAGAGCCAAGAGCACCAGAACCTAGAACACCAGAACCTACCATGTCAGAACCTAGTATGTCAGAACCTAGAATGCCAGAGCCTGAAATGCCTACAACACCTCAACCCAAAATCAAGAGGAGAAGATGTTTCCTTAGATGTCTTAGAGGCGAGGAAGATTGAGAAGGCAACTGCTTGAACTTTCCCATTGCTCGTGTTTTCATCACAGGTTAGTCCTATACATGCTGTCTGATGGGCACCATCTTACTACATACAATGCAGCATTGCACCTGAAATCGCATGGATATTTTGTCACACACTTGCACTTTAGCACCTTATCATATGGCGCATATATCTATGAACGCTTTGCTAAGTATCACTGTCTAGTATGTGCTTCTGATGAACCTATTTTAGGAAAACGTGTCGAGGTTTGGCATACTATGTACTTGAGTTTGGCGTACTATGTGCTTGTTGGTAAATTCTATTGCCATCTATAATCTACTAGATATTATAATGTCTCTGGTGGGATGCCCCATGCCGAATTGTTGATAACTGACTATGAGCATTGTCCTCTATTTCTTATCTACTATGGTTACAGGTTGATGTGAAGAGAGCTGTGCCATTGGTAGCGATTTTTCTACTGATTTGTCAGTTATATTTATGTTAGTTTAGCAAATTTCTGCTTGTAGGGTCTAATGTTTTACCATAGTGTATGTTCTGTGAGCTAAATTGTCATACTTATGCACTAGATAGATTATAAATTGTGATGCTTATGTACAAGATAGATTATTAGTTTAATCGGTGATTTTTTAAATATTTTTTAGCATCAGGAGACTCAAGAATCGCATCTTACAGAAGACAAGAAGCCTAAATGCCGAAGGGTGATGACCTGTTGATGGCCCACAGCTGGAGGGTCATTACCTCTTGATGGCACAAAACTGGACAGAAGATAAAAACATTTGATGGCACACAGCCGGAGGGTGATGATCTATTGATGGCCATAGCCAGAGGGTCATTACCTGTTGATGGCACACAGCCGGAGGGTGATGACCTATTGATGACCATAGCCAGAGGGTCATTACCTGTTGATGGCACACAGCTGGAGGATGATGACCTATTGATGGCCATAGCCAGAGGGTCATTACCTGTTGATGGCACACAGCCGGACAGAGGATAATTACCTGTTGATGGCACACAGACGGATGGTCATTACCTGTTCATGGCGCACTGCCGGATGGTCATTACCTATTGATGGCACACAGCCGGAGGGTGATGACCAATTGATGGCCATAGCCAGAGGGTCATTACCTGTTGATGGTGCACTGCCGGATGGTCATTACCTGTTGATGGCACACAGCCGGAGGGTGATGACCTATTGATGGCCATAGCCAGAGGGTCATTACCTGTTGATGGCGCACTGCCGGATGGTCATTACCTGTTGATGGCACACAGCTGGAGGGTGATGACCAGTTGATGTCGGACTGCCGGATGGTCATTACCTGTTGATGGCACACAGCCGGACAGAGGATCATTACCTGTTGATGGCACAAAGCCGGTCAGAGGATAAGATCTTTTGATTGCATACACCGGGTCCCTCCCTGATAACAGGGAACCCTGGGGAATACTCGTCATCTTGATCCCCCACTGACTAAATACTTGCTCCACCTCAGCCTACACCATCATGGAGGACACTTCCACCTGTGTCCACTGTAAGGTTCGACTTTCTTTTATCATTTCAGCAGATTAATAAACATCATAAAGCTGTAAAACTATCGAGTAATTTATTATAAATTATTATAAAGAAATATAAAGTATAATAGATAGCTATAGAGGGCACAGAAGACGACTAACTATAGTAAGCATGGTATCGCCTGATATATACTGTATATTCTAGATGGCGCTATTACACTAAATACATCACAACCTCCAGGGTGATATTACCGTACAATGTGAGATCACTAATAATGGCCACAGATTATGAGAAAATGACCAGCTCCATAGTCCTGGAGTTATTATAAATGTCTCTAGTGTGAGGCAGGGACTGGACGAGTGTTGGAGGGAGGTATATTCCCCCAGGACGTCCTTTATGTATCCATGCTGTAGAATCTGCCGTATACTTCTGTTCTAGCAGTCAGACATTTCACTCTGCAAATCACAGGCTCAACATTGTGTAAAACTACCACCGTATATAAGAGCACTCAGAATAAAAACTAGCGGCATGCCGTGCACTGCCCACGTCATGTGTACGGGATACAGGACCTGCAGGACCTGGTACGGCCATTATAGTTGATAGATTAATGATACCTGTGCAGATGAAGGGAAAAAAATATGTGCAACAGGAGGAGGAGAAAGTCTCAAAATGTAATTTGAAGAGTATAATAGAGAAATGGGAAACTTCTGGAGATGCAGATAAGTGGTACCAGGGCAAAACGTAAGTGCAGTCAGACAAGGGAAAAGTGCAAATGATCCAGCGTAAAGGTTTGTTTAGTAGAAAAAATGTTAAAACTTAGCTTTTATTAGCCATATAAAACACTGCTCCACAAAGAATACAGCAAATGTGCAACTATCATAGCTTACAGACCTACACGTTTCAACAAATCATGTCTTAATTATGGCCCTACTACTAGAATGACAAAAAGGCATATATATATATATATATATATATATATATATATATATATCCACGTGCCTGTATGACCTCCCTACAACGCCTGGGCATGCTCCTGATGAGGTTGCGGATGGTCTCCTGTGGGATCTCCTCCCAGACCTGAACTAAAGCATCCGCCAACTCCTGGACAGTCTGTGGTGCAACGTGACGTTGGCGGATGGAGCGAGACATGATGTCCCAGATGTGCTCAATCGGATTCAGGTCTGGGGAACGGGCGGGCCAGTCCATAGCTTCAATGCCTCCATCTTGCAGGAACTGCTGACACACTCCAGCCACATGAGGTCTGCCATTGTCCAGCATTATGAGGAACCCAGGGCCAACCGCACCAGCATATGGTCTCACAAGGGGTCTGAGGATCTCATCTCGGTACCTAATGGAAGCCAGGCTACCTCTGGCGAGCACATGGAGGGCTGTGCGGCTCTCCAAAGAAATGCCACCCCACACCATTACTCACCCACTGCCAAACCGGTCATGCTGAAGGATGTCACTCTCCACGGCGTCTCCAGACTCTGTCACGTCTGTCACATGTGCTCAGTGTGAACCTGCTTTCATCTACGAAGAGCACAGGGCGCGAGTGGCAACTTTGCCAATCCTGGTGTTCTGTGGCAAATGCCAAGCGTCCTGCATGGTGTTGGGCTGTGAGCACAACCCCTATCTGTGGACGTCGGGCCCTCATACCACCCTCATGGAGTCGGTATCTAACCGTTTGTGCAGACACATGCACATTTGTGGCCAGCTGGAGGTCATTTTGCAGGGCTCTGGCAGTGCTCCTCCTGTTCCTCCTTTCACAAAGGCGGAGGTAGCGGTCCTGCTGCTGGGTTGTTGCCCTCCTACGGCCCCCTCCACATCTCCTGGTGTACTGGCCTGTCTCCTGGTAGCGCCTCCAGCCTCTGGACACAGCCAACCTTCTTGCCACAGCTCGCATTGATGTGCCATCCTGGATGAGCTGCACTATCTGAGCAACTTCTGTGGGTTGTAGAGTCTGTCTCATGCTACCACAAGTGTGAAAGCACAACCAACATTCAAAAGTGACCAAAACATCAGCCAGAAAGCATTGGTACTGAGATGTGGTCTGTGGTCCCCACCTGCAGAACCACTCCTTTATTGAGGGTGTCTTGATAATTGCCAATAATTTCCATCTATCCTCTATTCCATTTGCACATCAGCATGTGAAATTGATTGTCAATCAGTGTTGCTTCCTAAGTGGACAGTTTGATTTCACAGAAGTTTGATTTACTTGGAGTTATATTCTGTTGTTTTAAGTGTTCCCTTTATTTTTGGAGCAGTTTATATAGATACATACAGTGAGTACGGAAAGTATTCAGACTCCTTTAAATTTTTCACTCTTTGTTTCATTGCAGCCATTTGATAAATTCTAAAAAGTTCATTTTTTTCTCATTAAAGTACACTCAGCACCCCATCTTGACTGAAAAAAACAGCAATATAGAATTTTTTTGCAAATTTATTAAAAAAGAAAAACTGAAATATCGCATGGTCATAAGTATTCAGATCCTTTGCTCAGACACTCATATTTAAGTCACATGCTGTCCATTTCCTTGTGATCCTCCTTGAGATGGTTCTACTCCTTCAATGGAGTCCAAATGTGTTTAATTAAACTGATAGGACTTGATTTGGAAAGGCACACACCTGTCTATATAAGACCCCACAGCTCACACTACATGTCAGACCAAATGAGAATCATGAGCTCAAACGAACTGCCCAAGGAGCTCAGAGACCGAATTGTGGCAAGGCACAGATCTAGCCAAGGTTATAAAAGAATTTCTGCATTACCCAAGGTTCATAAGAGCACAGTGGCCTCCATAATCCTTAAATGGAAGAAGTTTGGGACCACCAGAAGTCTTCCTAGACCTGGCCGTCCAGCCAAACTGAGCAATCGTGGGAGAAGAGCCTTGGTGAGAGAGGTAAAGAAGAACCCCAAGATCACTGTGGCTGAGCTCCAGAGATGCAGTAGGGAGATGGGAGAAAGTTCCACATAGTCAACTATCACTGCAGCCCTTCCCCAGTTGGGCCTTTATGGCAGAGTGGCCAGATGGAAGCCTCTCCTCATATGAAAGCCCGCATAGAGTTTGCTCAAAAACACATGAAGGACTCCCAGACTATGAGAAATAAGATTCTCTGGTCTGATGAGACGAAGATAGAACTTTTTGGTGATAATTCTAAGTGGTATGTGTGGAGAAAACCAGGCACTGCTCATCACCTGCCTAATACAATCCCAACAGTGAAACATGGTGGTGGCAGTTGTTAGAACCCTCCTGTTAGTTTTTTCTATTTTGTGGTCATGTGACCTTCTGCCTATTTATTCCAGCTCCGCCCTTCAGGCTTTGCTGGACTTCAGTGTTACTTTGACTCTTAATCTAGCCAGGTGCTTTGTACCTACTGTATCTCTCTAGTTTGTTTGGTCCTTGGACCACTAAGTACTTTTGTCTGTTTGTCTTCTTCTGCTACTACTTCTGCCAGGAGGTGTCCAGTTTTGTCCCAGTCCTTAGTTCTTTTAGGGACCCCTCCCTTTAATCTATAGGTCTGTGTTCAGATTAGCCGCGGACATAGGCGGGTCTGTTTGCAAGGAACAGGTTGCCCGCTGCATCGTAAGGAATCAGCTTAGTCCTATTGTATGGACAGATTTCCTCTCTTTCCTTAGTTCTTGTAGCAGATCATAACAGCAGTATCATGCTATGGGTGTGTTTTTCAGCTGCAGGGACAGGACGACTGGTTGCAATTGAAGGAAACATGAATGCGGCCAAGTACAGAGATATCCTGGATGAAAACCTCTTCCAGAGTGCTCTGCACCTCAGACTTGGCCAAAGGTTCACCTTCCAACAAGACAATGACCCTAAGCACACAGCTAAAATAACAAAGGAGTGGCTTCAGAACAACTATGTGACCATTCTTGACTGGCCCAGCCAGAGCCCTGACCTAAACCCAATTGAGCATCTTTGGAGAGACCTGAAAATGGCTGTCCACCAACGTTTCCCATTCATCCTGACGGAACTGGAGAGGATCTGCAAGGAAGAATGGCAGAGGATCCCAAAATGCTGGTGTGAAAAACTTGTTGCATCATTTCCAAGAAGACTCATGGCTGTACTAGCCCAAAAGGGTGCTTCTACTCAATACTGAGCAAAGGGTCTGAATACTTATGCCCGTGTGATATTTCAGTTTTTCTTTTTTATTAAATTTTGCAAAAATTTCTTCATTTCTGTTTTCTTTCAGACAAGATGGGGTGCAGAGTGGACTTTAATGAGAAAAAAATGAACTTTTTAGAATTTACCAAATGGCTGCAATGAAACAAAGAGTGAAAAATGTAAAGGGGTCTGAATACTTTCCGTACCCAGTGTACATGCATGGAAATAAATGCAGAATTATATTTCTTAATACTGCAGTATCAGATCCTGTCTTGAATTTAACCCCTGTGGTATCCAATGTGAAAATCCACAGGGACTCCCCTGATGAATTACAATTGAGGAAATCATGAATTTTATATTCTCTATCATTACTTAAGGACATAAAACTATCTGTTTTAACCGCATGTAGACACGCTTTGCACCGATTGGCTCCACATCTGAAGA
>NW_027363743.1:132500-200000 GCF_046119375.1 Phyllobates terribilis
CGCCAAAAAAACTATAAAATTTACGTTTTTTTTCCGTAATTCATCAGATGAGCGTGATAACGGAAGCTGCGCTGAACGGCGGCGCGTAGGAACGGGCGGTGAAATAAGCGCGCCAAAAAAGCTATAAAGTGTACGTTTTTTTTCCATAATTCATTAGATGAGCGTGATAACGGAAGCTGCGTTGAACGGCGGCGCGTAGGAACGGGCGGTGAAATAAGCGCGCCAAAAAACTATAAAGTTTACGTTTTTTTTCCGTAATTCATCAGATGAGCGTGATAACGGACGCTGCGCTGAATGGCGGCGCGTAGGAACGGGCGGTGAAATAAGCGCGCCAAAAAAACTATAAAGTTTACGTTTTTTTCCGTAATTCATCAGATGAGCGTGATAACGGATGCTGTGCTGAACGGCGGCACGTAGGAACGGGCGGTGAAATAAGTGCGCCAAAAAAACGATAAAGTTTACGGTTTTTTTCTGTAATTTATCAGATGAGCGTGATAACGGACGCAGCCCTTAACGGCGGCGTCAGAGCGACTTTTTTTTGTTGCAGATTGAATTTTAAGTGCTTTTGGTATCATCAAACCTGTAGCCAGCTCTCATCCTCATTGAGCTATTCCAAGGGTGAGGGCTGGCTAGGGGTCGCCCTGGAGGCACCTGTAGCCAGCTCTCATCCTCATTGAGCTGCTCCAAGGGTGAGGGCTGGCTAGGGGTCGCCCTGGAGGCACCTTTAGCCAGCTCTCATACTCATTGAGGTGCTCCAAGGGTGAGGGCTGGCTAGGGGTCGCCCTGGAGGCACCTGTAGCCAGCTCTCATCCTCATTGAGCTGCTCCAAGGGTGAGGGCTGGCTAGGGGTCGCCCTGGAGGCACCTGTAGCCAGCTCTCATCCTCATTGAGCTGCTCCAAGGGTGAGGGCTGGCTAGGGGTCGCCCTGGAGGCACCTGTAGCCAGCTCTCATCCTCATTGAGCTGCTCCAAGGGTGAGGGCTGGCTAGGGGTCGCCCTGGAGGCACCTGTAGCCAGCTCTCATCCTCATTGAGCTGCTCCAAGGGTGAGGGCTGGCTAGGGGTCGCCCTGGAGGCACCTGTAGCCAGCTCTCATCCTCATTGAGCTGCTCCAAGGGTGAGGGCTGGCTAGGGGTCGCCCTGGAGGCACCTGTAGCCAGCTCTCATCCTCATTGAGCTGCTCCAAGGGTGAGGGCTGGCTAGGGGTCGCCCTGGAGGCACCTGTAGCCAGCTCTCATCCTCATTGAGCTATTCCAAGGGTGAGGGCTGGCTACGTGTCGCCCTGGAGGCACTTGTAGCCAGCTCTCATCCTCATTGAGCGTGATAACGGACGCTGCGCTGAACGGCGGCGCATAGGAACGGGCGGTGAAATAAGCGCGCCAAAAAAACTATAAAGTTTACGTTTTTTTTCCGTAATTCATCAGATGAGGGTGATAACGGACGCTGCGCTGAACGGCGGCGCGTAGGAACGGGCGGTGAAATAAGCGCGCCAAAAAAACTATAAAGTTTACGTTTTTTTTCCGTAATTCATCAGATGAGCGTGATAACGGACGCTGCGCTGAATGGCGTCGCGTAGGAACGGGCGGTGAAATAAGCGCGCCAAAAAAACTATAAAGTTTACGTTTTTTTTCCGTAATTCATCAGATGAGCGTGATAACGGATGCTGTGCTGAACGGCGGCACGTAGGAACGGGCGATGAAATAAGTGCGCCAAAAAAACGATAAAGTTTACGTTTTTTTTCTGTAATTTATCAGATCAGCGTGATAACGGACGCAGCCCTTAACGGCGGCGTCAGAGCGACTTTATTTTGTTGCAGATTGAATTTTAAGTGCTTTTGCTATCATCAAACCTGTAGCCAGCTCTCATCCTCATTGAGCTGCTCCAAGGGTGAGGGCTGGCTAGGGGTCGCCCTGGAGGCACCTGTAGCCAGCTCTCATCCTCATTGAGCTGCTCCAAGGGTGAGGGCTGGCTAGGGGTCGCCCTGGAGGCACCTGTAGCCAGCTCTCATCCTCATTGAGCTGCTCCAAGGGTGAGGGCTGGCTAGGGGTCGCCCTGGAGGCACCTGTAGCCAGCTCTCATCCTC
Organism: Phyllobates terribilis; assembly: GCF_046119375.1. Lineage (NCBI taxonomy): Eukaryota > Metazoa > Chordata > Amphibia > Anura > Dendrobatidae > Phyllobates > Phyllobates terribilis. The sequence goes on from NW_027363743.1 coordinate 134,582, forward strand.
ATTGAGCTGCTCCAAGGGTGAGGGCTGGCTAGGGGTCGCCCTGGAGGCACCTGTAGCCAGCTCTCATCCTCATTGAGCTGCTCCAAGGGTGAGGGCTGGCTAGGGGTCGCCCTGGAGGCACCTGTAGCCAGCTCTCATCCTCATTGAGCTATTCCAAGGGTGAGGGCTGGCTACGTGTCGCCCTGGAGGCACTTGTAGCCAGCTCTCATCCTCATTGAGCGTGATAACGGACGCTGCGCTGAACGGCGCCGCATGGGAACGGGCGGTGAAATAAGCGCGCCAAAAAAACTATAAAGTTTACGTTTTTTTTCCGTAATTCATCAGATGAGGGTGATAACGGACGCTGCGCTGAACGGCGGCGCGTAGGAACGGGCGGTGAAATAAGCCCGCCAAAAAAACTATAAAGTTTACGTTTTTTTTCCGTAATTCATCAGATGAGCGTGATAACGGACGCTGCGCTGAATGGCGGCGCGTAGGAACGGGCGGTGAAATAAGTGCGCCAAAAAAACTATAAAGTTTACGTTTTTTTTCCGTAATTCATCAGATGAGCGTGATAACGGATGCTGTGCTGAACGGCGGCAAGTAGGAACGGGCGATGAAATAAGTGCGCCAAAAAAACGATAAAGTTTACGTTTTTTTTCTATAATTTATCAGATCAGCGTGATAACGGACGCAGCCCTTAACGGCGGCGTCAGAGCGACTTTATTTTGTTGCAGATTGAATTTTAAGTGCTTTTGCTATCATCAAACCTGTAGCCAGCTCTCATCCTCATTGAGCTATTCCAAGGGTGAGGGCTGGCTAGGGGTCGCCCTGGAGGCACCTGTAGCCAGCTCTCATCCTCATTGAGCTGCTCCAAGGGTGAGGGCTGGCTAGGGGTCGCCCTGGAGGCACCTGTAGCCAGCTCTCATCCTCATTGAGCTGCTCCAAGGGTGAGGGCTGGCTAGGGGTCGCCCTGGAGGCACCTGTAGCCAGCTCTCATCCTCATTGAGCTGCTCCAATGGTGAGGGCTGGCTAGGGGTCGCCCTGGAGGCACCTGTAGCCAGCTCTCATCCTCATTGAGCTGCTCCAAGGGTGAGGGCTGGCTAGGGGTCGCCCTGGAGGCACCTGTAGCCAGCTCTCATCCTCATTGAGCTGCTCCAAGGGTGAGGGCTGGCTAGGGGTCGCCCTGGAGGCACCTGTAGCCAGCTCTCATCCTCATTGAGCTATTCCAAGGGTGAGGGCTGGCTACGTGTCGCCCTGGAGGCACTTGTAGCCAGCTCTCATCCTCATTGAGCGTGATAACGGACGCTGCGCTGAACGGCGGCGCATAGGAACGGGCGGTGAAATAAGCGCGCCAAAAAAACTATAATGTTTACTTTTTTTTCCGTAATTCATCAGATGAGGGTGATAACGGACGCTGCGCTGAACGGCGGCGCGTAGGAACGGGCGGTGAAATAAGCGCGCCAAAAAAACTATAAAGTTTACGTTTTTTTTCCGTAATTCATCAGATGAGCGTGATAACGGATGCTGTGCTGAACGGCGGCACGTAGGAACGGGCGATGAAATAAATGCGCCAAAAAAACGATAAAGTTTACGTTTTTTTTCTGTAATTTATCAGATCAGCGTGATAACGGACGCAGCCCTTAACGGCGGCGTCAGAGCGACTTTATTTTGTTGCATTTGAATTTTAAGTGCTTTTGCTATCATCAAACCTGTAGCCAGCTCTCATCCTCATTGAGCTATTCCAAGGGTGAGGGCTGGCTAAGGGTCGCCCTGGAGGCACCTGTAGCCAGCTCTCATCCTCATTGAGCTGCTCCAAGGGTGAGGGCTGGCTAGGGGTCGCCCTGGAGGCACCTGTAGCCAGCTCTCATCCTCATTGAGCTGCTCCAAGGGTGAGGGCTGGCTACGGGTCGCCCTGGAGGCACCTGTAGCCAGCTCTCATCCTCATTGAGCTGCTCCAAGGGTGAGGGCTGGCTAGGGTTCGCCCTGGAGGCACCTGTAGCCAGCTCTCATCCTCATTGAGCTGCTCCAAGGGTGAGGGCTGGCTAGGGGTCGCCCTGGAGGCACCTGTAGCCAGCTCTCATCCTCATTGAGCTATTCCAAGGGTGAGGGCTGGCTACGTGTCGCCCTGGAGGCACTTGTAGCCAGCTCTCATCCTCATTGAGCGTGATAACGGACGCTGCGCTGAACGGCGGCGCATAGGAACGGGCGGTGAAATAAGCGCGCCAAAAAAACTATAAAGTTTACGTTTTTTTTCCGTAATTCATCAGATGAGGGTGATAACGGACGCTGCGCTGAACGGCGGCGCGTAGGAACGGGCGGTGAAATAAGCGCGCCAAAAAAACTATAAAGTTTACGTTTTTTTTCCGTAATTCATCAGATGAGCGTGATAACGGACGCTGCGCTGAATGGCGGCGCGTAGGAACGGGCGGTGAAATAAGCGCGCCAAAAAAACTATAAAGTTTACTTTTTTTTCCGTAATTCATCAGATGAGCGTGATAACGGATGCTGTGCTGAACGGCGGCACGTATGAACGGGCGATGAAATAAGTGCGCCAAAAAAACGATAAAGTTTACGTTTTTTTTCTGTAATTTATCAGATCACCGTGATAACGGACGCAGCCCTTAACGGCGGCGTCAGAGCGACTTTTTTTTGTTGCAGATTGAATTTTAAGTGCTTTTGCTATCATCAAACCTGTAGCCAGCTCTCATCCTCATTGAGCTATTCCAAGGGTGAGGGCTAGCTAAGGGTCGCCCTGGAGGCACCTGTAGCCAGCTCTCATCCTCATTGAGCTGCTCCAAGGGTGAGGGCTGGCTAGGGGTCGCCCTGGAGGCACCTGTAGCCAGCTCTCATCCTCATTGAGCTGCTCCAAGGGTGAGGGCTGGCTAGGGGTCGCCCTGGAGGCACCTGTAGCCAGCTCTCATCCTCATTGAGCTGCTCCAAGGGTGAGGGCTGGCTACGGGTCGCCCTGGAGGCACCTGTAGCCAGCTCTCATCCTCATTGAGCTGCTCCAAGGGTGAGGGCTGGCTAGGGGTCGCCCTGGAGGCACCTGTAGCGAGCTCTCATCCTCATTGAGCTGCTCCAAGGGTGAGGGCTGGCTAGGGGTCGCCCTGGAGGCACCTGTAGCCAGCTCTCATCCTCATTGAGCTGCTCCAAGGGTGAGGGCTGGCTAGGGGTCGCCCTGGAGGCACCTGTAGCCAGCTCTCATCCTCATTGAGCTGCTCCAAGGGTGAGGGCTGGCTAGGGGTCGCCCTGGAGGCACCTGTAGCCAGCTCTCATCCTCATTGAGCTGCTCCAAGGGTGAGGGCTGGCTAGGGGTCGCCCTGGAGGCACCTGTAGCCAGCTCTCATCCTCATTGAGCTATTCGAAGGGTGAGGGCTGGCTACGTGTCGCCCTGGAGGCACCTGTAGCCAACTCTCATCCTCATTGAGCGTGATAACGGACGCTGCGCTGAACGGCGGCGCATAGGAACGGGCGGTGAAATAAGCGCGCCAAAAAAACTATAAAGTTTACGTTTTTTTTCCGTAATTCATCAGATGAGGGTGATAACGGACGCTGCGCTGAACGGCGGCGCGTAGGAACGGGCGGTGAAATAAGCGCGCCAAAAAAACTATAAAATTTACGTTTTTTTTCCGTAATTCATCAGATGAGCGTGATAACGGAAGCTGCGCTGAACGGCGGCGCGTAGGAACGGGCGGTGAAATAAGCGCGCCAAAAAAGCTATAAAGTGTACGTTTTTTTTCCATAATTCATTAGATGAGCGTGATAACGGAAGCTGCGTTGAACGGCGGCGCGTAGGAACGGGCGGTGAAATAAGCGCGCCAAAAAAACTATAAAGTTTACGTTTTTTTCCGTAATTCATCAGATGAGCGTGATAACGGACGCTGCGCTGAATGGCGGCGCGTAGGAACGGGCGGTGAAATAAGCGCGCCAAAAAAACTATAAAGTTTACGTTTTTTTTCCGTAATTCATCAGATGAGCGTGATAACGGATGCTGTGCTGAACGGCGGCACGTAGGAACGGGCGGTGAAATAAGTGCGCCAAAAAAACGATAAAGTTTACGTTTTTTTTCTGTAATTTATCAGATGAGCGTGATAACGGACGCAGCCCTTAACGGCGGCGTCAGAGCGACTTTTTTTTGTTGCAGATTGAATTTTAAGTGCTTTTGGTATCATCAAACCTGTAGCCAGCTCTCATCCTCATTGAGCTATTCCAAGGGTGAGGGCTGGCTAGGGGTCGCCCTGGAGGCACCTGTAGCCAGCTGTCATCCTCATTGAGCTGCTCCAAGGGTGAGGGCTGGCTAGGGGTCGCCCTGGAGGCACCTGTAGCCATCTCTCATCCTCATTGAGCTGCTCCAAGGGTGAGGGCTGGCTAGGGGTCGCCCTGGAGGCACCTGTAGCCAGCTCTCATCCTCATTGAGCTGCTCCAAGGGTGAGGGCTGGCTACGGGTCGCCCTGGAGGCACCTGTAGCCAGCTCTCATCCTCATTGAGCTGCTCCAAGGGTGAGGGCTGGCTAGGGGTCGCCCTGGAGGCACCTGTAGCCAGCTCTCATCCTCATTGAGCTGCTCCAAGGGTGAGGGCTGGCTAGGGGTCGCCCTGGAGGCACCTGTAGCCAGCTCTCATCCTCATTGAGCTGCTCCAAGGGTGAGGGCTGGCTAGGGGTCGCCCTGGAGGCACCTGTAGCCATCTCTCATCCTCATTGAGCTGCTCCAAGGGTGAGGGCTGGCTAGGGGTCGCCCTGGAGGCACCTGTAGCCAGCTCTCATCCTCATTGAGCTGCTCCAAGGGTGAGGGCTGGCTACGGGTCGCCCTGGAGGCACCTGTAGCCAGCTCTCATCCTCATTGAGCTGCTCCAAGGGTGAGGGCTGGCTAGGGGTCGCCCTGGAGGCACCTGTAGCCAGCTCTCATCCTCATTGAGCTGCTCCAAGGGTGAGGGCTGGCTAGGGGTCGCCCTGGAGGCACCTGTAGCCAGCTCTCATCCTCATTGAGCTGCTCCAAGGGTGAGGGCTAGGGGTCGCCCTGGAGGCACCTGTAGCCAGCTCTCATCCTCATTGAGCTGCTCCAAGTGTGAGGGCTGGCTAGGGGTCGCAGAGGAGGCACCTGTAGCCAGCTCTCATCCTCATTGAGCTATTCCAAGGGTGAGGGCTGGCTACGTGTCGCCCTGGAGGCACTTGTAGCCAGCTCTCATCCTCATTGAGCGTGATAACGGACGCTGCGCTGAACGGCGGCGCATAGGAACGGGCGGTGAAATAAGCGCGCCAAAAAAACTATAAAGTTTACATTTTTTTTCCGTAATTCATCAGATGAGGGTGATAACGGACGCTGCGCTGAACGGCGGCGCGTAGGAACGGGCGGTGAAATAAGTGCGCCAAAAAAACTATAAAGTTTACGTTTTTTTTCCGTAATTCATCAGATGAGCGTGATAACGGACGCTGCGCTGAATGGCGGCGCGTAGGAACGGGCAGTGAAATAAGCGCGCCAAAAAATTTATAAAGTTTACGTTTTTTTTCCGTAATTCATCAGATGAGCGTGATAACGGATGCTGTGCTGAACGGCGGCACGTAGGAACGGGCGATGAAATAAGTGCGCCAAAAAAACTATAAAGTTTACGTTTTTTTTCCGTAATTCATCAGATGAGCGTGATAACGGATGCTGTGCTGAACGGCGGCACGTAGGAACGGGCGATGAAATAAGTGCGCCAAAAAAACGATAAAGTTTACGTTTTTTTTCTGTAATTTATCAGATCAGCGTGATAACGGACGCAGCCCTTAACGGCGGAGTCAGAGCGACTTTATTTTGTTGCAGATTGAATTTTAAGTGCTTTTGCTATCATCAAACCTGTAGCCAGCTCTCATCCTCATTGAGCTATTCCAAGGGTGAGGGCTGGCTAAGGGTCGCCCTGGAGGCACCTGTAGCCAGCTCTCATCCTCATTGAGCTGCTCCAAGGGTGAGGGCTGGCTAGGGGTCGCCCTGGAGGCACCTGTAGCCAGCTCTCATCCTCATTGAGCTGCTCCAAGGGTGAGGGCTGGCTAGGGGTCGCCCTGGAGGCACCTGTAGCCAGCTCTCATCCTCATTGAGCTGCTCCAAGGGTGAGGGCTGGCTACGGGTCGCCCTGGAGGCACCTGTAGCCAGCTCTCATCCTCATTGAGCTGCTCCAAGGGTGAGGGCTGGCTAGGGGTCGCCCTGGAGGCACCTGTAGCCAGCTCTCATCCTCATTGAGCTGCTCCAAGGGTGAGGGCTGGCTAGGGGTCGCCCTGGAGGCACCTGTAGCCAGCTCTCATCCTCATTGAGCTGCTCCAAGGGTGAGGGCTGGCTAGGGTTCGCCCTGGAAGCACCTGTAGCCAGCTCTCATCCTCATTGAGCTGCTCCAAGGGTGAGGGCTGGCTAGGGGTCGCCCTGGAGGCACCTGTAGCCAGCTCTCATCCTCATTGAGCTATTCCAAGGGTGAGGGCTGGCTACGTGTCGCCCTGGAGGCACTTGTAGCCAGCTCTCATCCTCATTGAGCGTGATAACGGACGCTGCGCTGAACGGCGGCGCATAGGAACGGGCGGTGAAATAAGCGCGCCAAAAAAACTATAAAGTTTACGTTTTTTTTCCGTAATTCATCAGATGAGGGTGATAACGGACGCTGCGCTGAACGGCGGTGCTTAGGAACGGGCGGTGAAATAAGCGCGCCAAAAAAACTATAAAGTTTACGTTTTTTTTCCGTAATTCATCAGATGAGCGTGATAACGGAAGCTGCGCTGAATGGCGGCGCGTAGGAACGGGCGGTGAAATAAGCGCGCCAAAAAAACTATAAAGTTTACGTTTTTTTTCCGTAAATCATCAGATGAGCGTGATAACGGATGCTGTGCTGAACGGCGGCACGTAGGAACGGGCGATGAAATAAGTGCGCCAAAAAAACGATAAAGTTTACGTTTTTTTTCTGTAATTTATCAGATCACCGTGATAACGGACGCAGCCCTTAACGGCGGCGTCAGAGCGACTTTTTTTTGTTACAGATTGAATTTTAAGTGCTTTTGCTATCATCAAACCTGTAGCCAGCTCTCATCCTCATTGAGCTATTCCAAGGGTGAGGGCTGGCTAAGGGTCGCCCTGGAGGCACCTGTAGCCAGCTCTCATCCTCATTGAGCTGCTCCAAGGGTGAGGGCTGGCTAGGGGTCGCCCTGGAGGCACCTGTAGCCAGCTCTCATCCTCATTGAGCTGCTCCAAGGGTGAGGGCTGGCTAGGGGTCGCCCTGGAGGCACCTGTAGCCAGCTCTCATCCTCATTGAGCTGCTCCAAGGGTGAGGGCTGGCTAGGGGTCGCCCTGGAGGCACCTGTAGCCAGCTCTCATCCTCATTGAGCTGCTCCAAGGGTGAGGGCTGGCTACGGGTCGCCCTGGAGGCACCTGTAGCCAGCTCTCATCCTCATTGAGCTGCTCCAAGGGTGAGGGCTGGCTAGGGGTCGCCCTGGAGGCACCTGTAGCCAGCTCTCATCCTCATTGAGCTGCTCCAAGGGTGAGGGCTGGCTAGGGGTCGCCCTGGAGGCACCTGTAGCCAGCTCTCATCCTCATTGAGCTGCTCCAAGGGTGAGGGCTGGCTAGGGGTCGCCCTGGAGGCACCTGTAGCCAGCTCTCATCCTCATTGAGCTGCTCCAAGGGTGAGGGCTGGCTGCGGGTCGCCCTGGAGGCACCTGTAGCCAGCTCTCATCCTTATTGAGCTGCTCCAAGGGTGAGGGCTGGCTAGGGGTCGCCCTGGAGGCACCTGTAGCCAGCTCTCATCCTCATTGAGCTGCTCCAAGGGTGAGGGCTGGCTAGTGGTCGCCCTGGAGGCACCTGTAGCCAGCTCTCATCCTCATTGAGCTGCTCCAAGGGTGAGGGCTGGCTAGGGGTCGCCCTGGAGGCACCTGTAGCCAGCTCTCATCCTCATTGAGCTGCTCCAAGGGTTAGGGCTGGCTAGGGGTCGCCCTGGAGGCACCTGTAGCCAGCTCTCATCCTCATTGAGCTGCTCCAAGGGTGAGGGCTGGCTAGGGGTCGCCCTGGAGGCACCTGTAGCCAGCTCTCATCCTCATTGAGCTGCTCCAAGGGTGAGGGCTGGCTAGGGGTCGCCCTGGAGGCACCTGTAGCCAGCTCTCATCCTCATTGAGCTGCTCCAAGGGTGAGGGCTGGCTAGGGGTCGCCCTGGAGACACCTGTAGCCAGCTCTCATCCTCATTGAGCTATTCGAAGGGTGAGGGCTGGCTACGTGTCGCCCTGGAGGCACCTGTAGCCAACTCTCATCCTCATTGAGCGTGATAACGGACGCTGAGCTGAACGGCGGCGCATAGGAACGGGCGGTGAAATAAGCGCGCCAAAAAAACTATAAAGTTTACGTTTTTTTTCGTAATTCATCAGATGAGGGTGATAACGGACGCTGCGCTGAACGGCGGCGCGTAGGAACGGGCGGTGAAATAAGCGCGCCAAAAAAACTATAAAATTTACGTTTTTTTTCCGTAATTCATCAGATGAGCGTGATAACGGAAGCTGCGCTGAACGGCGGCGCGTAGGAACGGGCGGTGAAATAAGCGCGCCAAAAAAGCTATAAAGTGTACGTTTTTTTTCCATAATTCATTAGATGAGCGTGATAACGGAAGCTGCGTTGAACGGCGGCGCGTAGGAACGGGCGGTGAAATAAGCGCGCCAAGAAAACTATAAAGTTTACGTTTTTTTTCTGTAATTTATCAGATCAGCGTGATAACGGACGCAGCCCTTAACGGGGGCGTCAGAGCGACTTTATTTTGTTGCAGATTGAATTTTAAGTGCTTTTGCTATCATCAAACCTGTAGCCAGCTCTCATCCTCATTGAGCTGCTCCAAGGGTGAGGGCTGGCTAGGGGTCGCCCTGGAGGCACCTGTAGCCAGCTCTCATCCTCATTGAGCTGCTCCAAGGGTGAGGGCTGGCTAGGGGTCGCCCTGGAGGCACCTGTAGCCAGCTCTCATCCTCATTGAGCTGCTCCAAGGGTGAGGGCTGGCTAGGGGTCGCCCTGGAGGCACCTGTAGCCAGCTCTCATCCTCATTGAGCTGCTCCAAGGGTGAGGGCTGGCTAGGGGTCGCCCTGGAGGCACCTGTAGCCAGCTCTCATCCTCATTGAGCTGCTCCAAGGGTGAGGGCTGGCTAGGGGTCGCCCTGGAGGCACCTGTAGCCAGCTCTCATCCTCATTGAGCTGCTCCAAGGGTGAGGGCTGGCTAGGGGTCGCCCTGGAGGCACCTGTAGCCAGCTCTCATCCTCATTGAGCTATTCCAAGGGTGAGGGCTGGCTACGTGTCGCCCTGGAGGCACTTGTAGCCAGCTCTCATCCTCATTGAGCGTGATAACGGACGCTGCGCTGAACGGCGGCGCATAGGAACGGGCGGTGAAATAAGCGCGCCAAAAAAACTATAAAGTTTACGTTTTTTATCCGTAATTCATCAGATGAGCGTGATAACGGATGCTGTGCTGAACGGCGGCACGTAGGAACGGGCGATGAAATAAGTGCGCCAAAAAAACGATAAAGTTTACGGTTTTTTTCTGTAATTTATCAGATCAGCGTGATAACGGACGCAGCCCTTAACGGCGGCGTCAGAGCGACTTAATTTTGTTGCAGATTTAATTTTAAGTGCTTTTGCTATCATCAAACCTGTAGCCAGCTCTCATCCTCATTGAGCTATTCCAAGGGTGAGGGCTGGCTAGGGGTCGCCCTGGAGGCACCTGTAGCCAGCTCTCATCCTCATTGAGCTGCTCCAAGGGTGAGGGCTGGCTAGGGGTCGCCCTGGAGGCACCTGTAGCCAGCTCTCATCCTCATTGAGCTGCTCCAAGGGTGAGGGCTGGCTAGGGGTCGCCCTGGAGGCACCTGTAGCCAGCTCTCATCCTCATTGAGCTGCTCCAAGGGTGAGGGCTGGCTAGGGGTCGCCCTGGAGGCACCTGTAGCCAGCTCTCATCCTCATTGAGCTGCTCCAAGGGTGAGGGCTGGCTAGGGGTCGCCCTGGAGGCACCTGTAGCCAGCTCTCATCCTCATTGAGCTGCTCCAAGGGTGAGGGCTGGCTAGGGGTCGCCCTGGAGGCACCTGTAGCCAGCTCTCATCCTCATTGAGCTATTCCAAGGGTGAGGGCTGGCTACGTGTCGCCCTGAAGGCACTTGTAGCCAGCTCTCATCCTCATTGAGCGTGATAACAGACGCTGCGCTGAACGGCGGCGCATAGGAACGGGCGGTGAAATAAGCGCGCCAAAAAAACTATAAAGTTTACTTTTTTTTCCGTAATTCATCAGATGAGGGTGATAACGGACGCTGCGCTGAACGGCGGCGCGTAGGAACGGGCGGTGAAATAAGCGCGCCAAAAAAACTATAAAGTTTACGTTTTTTTTCCGTAATTCATCAGATGAGCGTGATAACGGATGCTGTGCTGAACGGCGGCACGTAGGAACGGGCGATGAAATAAGTGCGCCAAAAAAACTATAAAGTTTACGTTTTTTTTCCGTAATTCATCAGATGAGCGTGATAACGGATGTTGTGCTGAACGGCGGCACGTAGGAACGGGCGATGAAATAAGTGCGCTAAAAAAACGATAAAGTTTACGTTTTTTTTCTGTAATTTATCAGATCAGCGTGATAACGGACGCAGCCCTTAACGGCGGCGTCAGAGCGACTTTATTTTGTTGCATTTGAATTTTAAGTGCTTTTGCTATCATCAAACCTGTAGCCAGCTCTCATCCTCATTGAGCTATTCCAAGGGTGAGGGCTGGCTAAGGGTCGCCCTGGAGGCACCTGTAGCCAGCTCTCATCCTCATTGAGCTGCTCCAAGGGTGAGGGCTGGCTAGGGGTCGCCCTGGAGGCACCTGTAGCCAGCTCTCATCCTCATTGAGCTGCTCCAAGGGTGAGGGCTGGCTACGGGTCGCCCTGGAGGCACCTGTAGCCAGCTCTCATCCTCATTGAGCTGCTCCAAGGGTGAGGGCTGGCTAGGGTTCGCCCTGGAGGCACCTGTAGCCAGCTCTCATCCTCATTGAGCTGCTCCAAGGGTGAGGGCTGGCTAGGGGTCGCCCTGGAGGCACCTGTAGCCAGCTCTCATCCTCATTGAGCTGCTCCAAGGGTGAGGGCTGGCTAGGGGTCGCCCTGGAGGCACCTGTAGCCAGCTCTCATCCTCATTGAGCTGCTCCAAGGGTGAGGGCTGGCTAGGGGTCGCCCTGGAGGCACCTGTAGCCAGCTCTCATCCTCATTGAGCTGCTCCAAGGGTGAGGGCTGGCTAGGGGTCGCCCTGGAGGCACCTGTAGCCAGCTCTCATCCTCATTGAGCTATTCGAAGGGTGAGGGCTGGCTACGTGTCGCCCTGGAGGCACCTGTAGCCAACTCTCATCCTCATTGAGCGTGATAACGGACGCTGCGCTGAACGGCGGCGCATAGGAACGGGCGGTGAAATAAGCGCGCCAAAAAACTATAACGTTTACGTTTTTTTTCCGTAATTCATCAGATGAGGGTGATAACGGACGCTGCGCTGAACGGCGGCGCTTAGGAACGGGCGGTGAAATAAGCGCGCCAAAAAAACTATAAAATTTACGTTTTTTTTCCGTAATTCATCAGATGAGCGTGATAACGGAAGCTGCGCTAAACGGCGGCGCGTAGGAACGGGCGGTGAAATAAGCGCGCCAAAAAGCTATAAAGTGTACGTTTTTTTTCCATAATTCATTAGATGAGCGTGATAACGGAAGCTGCGTTGAACGGCGGCGCGTAGGAACGGGCGGTGAAATAAGCGCGCCAAAAAAACTATAAAGTTTACGTTTTTTTCCGTAATTCATCAGATGAGCCTGATAACGGACGCTGCGCTGAACGGCGGCGCGTAGGAATGGGCGGTGAAATAAGCGCGCCAAAAAAACTATAAAATTTACGTTTTTTTTCCGTAATTCATCAGATGAGCGTGATAACGGACGCTGCGCTGAATGGCGGCGCGTAGGAACGGGCGGTGAAATAAGCGCGCCAAAAAAACTATAAAGTTTACGTTTTTTTTCCGTAAATCATCAGATGAGCGTGATAACGGATGCTGTGCTGAACGGCGGCACGTAGGAACGGGCGATGAAATAAGTGCGCCAAAAAAACGATAAAGTTTACGTTTTTTTTCTGTAATTTATCAGATCACCGTGATAACGGACGCAGCCCTTAACGGCGGCGTCAGAGCGACTTTTTTTTGTTGCAGATTGAATTTTAAGTGCTTTTGCTATCATCAAACCTGTAGCCAGCTCTCATCCTCATTGAGCTATTCCAAGGGTGAGGGCTGGCTAAGGGTCGCCCTGGAGGCACCTGTAGCCAGCTCTCATCCTCATTGAGCTGCTCCAAGGGTGAGGGCTGGCTAGGGGTCGCCCTGGAGGCACCTGTAGCCAGCTCTCATCCTCATTGAGCTGCTCCAAGGGTGAGGGCTGGCTAGGGGTCGCCCTGGAGGCACCTGTAGCCAGCTCTCATCCTCATTGAGCTGCTCCAAGGGTGAGGGCTGGCTACGGGTCGCCCTGGAGGCACCTGTAGCCAGCTCTCATCCTCATTGAGCTGCTCCAAGGGTGAGGGCTGGCTAGGGGTCGCCCTGGAGGCACCTGTAGCCAGCTCTCATCCTCATTGAGCTGCTCCAAGGGTGAGGGCTGGCTAGGGGTCGCCCTGGAGGCACCTGTAGCCAGCTCTCATCCTCATTGAGCTGCTCCAAGGGTGAGGGCTGGCTAGGGGTCGCCCTGGAGGCACCTGTAGCCAGCTCTCATCCTCATTGAGCTGCTCCAAGGGTGAGTCCTGGCTAGGGGTCGCCCTGGAGGCACCTGTAGCCAGCTCTCATCCTCATTGAGCTGCTCCAAGGGTGAGGGCTGGCTAGGGGTCGCCCTGGAGGCACCTGTAGCCAGCTCTCATCCTCATTGAGCTGCTCCAAGGGTGAGAGCTGGCTAGGGGTCGCCCTGGAGGCACCTGTAGCCAGCTCTCATCCTCATTGAGCTGCTCCAAGGGTGAGGGCTGGCTAGGGGTCGCCCTGGAGGCACCTGTAGCCAGCTCTCATCCTCATTGAGCTGCTCCAAGGGTGAGGGCTGGCTAGGGGTCGCCCTGGAGGCACCTGTAGCCAGCTCTCATCCTCATTGAGCTGCTCCAAGGGTGAGGGCTGGCTAGGGGTCGCCCTGGAGACACCTGTAGCCAGCTCTCATCCTCATTGAGCTATTCGAAGGGTGAGGGCTGGCTACGTGTCGCCCTGGAGGCACCTGTAGCCAACTCTCATCCTCATTGAGCGTGATAACGGACGCTGCGCTGAACGGCGGCGCATAGGAACGGGCGGTGAAATAAGCGCGCCAAAAAAACTATAAAGTTTACGTTTTTTTTCGTAATTCATCAGATGAGGGTGATAACGGACGCTGCGCTGAACGGCGGCGCGTAGGAACGGGCGGTGAAATAAGCGCGCCAAAAAAACTATAAAATTTACGTTTTTTTTCCGTAATTCATCAGATGAGCGTGATAACGGAAGCTGCGCTGAACGGCGGCGCGTAGGAACGGGCGGTGAAATAAGCGCACCAAAAAAGCTATAAAGTGTACGTTTTTTTTCCATAATTCATTAGATGAGCGTGATAACGGAAGCTGCGTTGAACGGCGGCGCGTAGGAACGGGCGGTGAAATAAGCGCGCCAAAAAAACTATAAAGTTTACGTTTTTTTTCCGTAATTCATCAGATGAGCGTGATAACGGACGCTGCGCTGAATGGCGGCGCGTAGGAACGGGCGGTGAAATAAGCGCGCCAAAAAACTATAAAGTTTATGTTTTTTTTCCGTAATTCATCAGATGAGCGTGATAACGGATGCTGTGCTGAACGGCGGCACGTAGGAACGGGCGGTGAAATAAGTGCGCCAAAAAAACGATAAAGTTTACGTTTTTTTTCTGTAATTTATCAGATGAGCGTGATAACGGACGCAGCCCTTAACGGCGGCGTCAGAGCGACTTTTTTTTGTTGCAGATTGAATTTTAAGTGCTTTTGGTATCATCAAACCTGTAGCCAGCTCTCATCCTCATTGAGCTATTCCAAGGGTGAGGGCTGGCTAGGGGTCGCCCTGGAGGCACCTGTAGCCAGCTCTCATCCTCATTGAGCTGCTCCAAGGGTGAGGGCTGGCTAGGGGTCGCCCTGGAGGCACCTGTAGCCAGCTCTCATCCTCATTGAGCTGCTCCAAGGGTGAGGGCTGGCTAGGGGTCGCCCTGGAGGCACCTGTAGCCAGCTCTCATCCTCATTGAGCTGCTCCAAGGGTGAGGGCTGGCTAGGGGTCGCCCTGGAGGCACCTGTAGCCAGCTCTCATCCTCATTGAGCTGCTCCAAGGGTGAGGGCTGGCTAGGGGTCGCCCTGGAGGCACCTGTAGCCAGCTCTCATCCTCATTGAGCTGCTCCAAGCGTGAGGGCTGGCTAGGGGTCGCCCTGGAGGCACCTGTAGCCAGCTCTCATCCTCATTGAGCTGCTCCAAGGGTGAGGGCTGGCTAGGGGTCGCCCTGGAGTCACCTGTAGCCAGCTCTCATCCTCATTGAGCTGCTCCAAGGGTGAGGGCTGGCTAGGGGTCGCCCTGGAGGCACCTGTAGCCAGCTCTCATCCTCATTGAGCTGCTCCAAGGGTGAGGGCTGGCTAGGGGTCGCCCTGGAGGCACCTGTAGCCAGCTCTCATCCTCATTGAGCTGCTCCAAGGGTGAGGGCTGGCTAGGGGTCGCCATGGAGGCACCTGTAGCCAGCTCTCATCCTCATTGAGCTGCTCCAAGGGTGAGGGCTGGCTAGGGGTCGCCCTGGAGGCACCTGTAGCCAGCTCTCATCCTCATTGAGCTGCTCCAAGGGTGAGGGCTGGCTAGGGGTCGTCCTGGAGGCACCTGTAGCCAGCTCTCATCCTCATTGAGCTGCTCCAAGGGTGAGGGCTGGCTAGGGGTCGCCCTGGAGGCACCTGTAGCCAGCTCTCATCCTCATTGAGCTGCTCCAAGGGTGAGGGCTGGCTAGGGGTCGCCCTGGAGGCACCTGTAGCCAGCTCTCATCCTCATTGAGCTGCTCCAAGGGTGAGGGCTGGCTAGGGGTCGCCCTGGAGGCACCTGTAGCCAGCTCTCATCCTCATTGAGCTATTCCAAGGGTGAGGGCTGGCTACGTGTCGCCCTGGAGGCACTTGTAGCCAGCTCTCATCCTCATTGAGCGTGATAACGGACGCTGCGCTGAACGGCGGCGCATAGGAACGGGCGGTGAAATAAGCGCGCCAAAAAAAACTATAAAGTTTACGTTTTTTTTCCGTAATTCATCAGATGAGGGTGATAACGGACGCTGCGCTGAACGGCGGCGCGTAGGAACGGGCGGTGAAATAAGCGCGCCAAAAAAACTATAAAGTTTACGTTTTTTTTCCGTAATTCATCAGATGAGCATGATAACGGATGCTGCGCTGAATGGCGGCGCGTAGGAACGGGCGGTGAAATAAGCGCGCCAAAAAAACTATAAAGTTTACTTTTTTTTTCCGTAATTCATCAGATGAGCGTGATAACGGATGCTGTGCTGAACGGCGACACGTAGGAACGGGCGATGAAATAAGTGCGCCAAAAAAACGATAAAGTTTACGTTTTTTTTCTGTAATTTATCAGATCAGCGTGATAACGGACGCAGCCCTTAACGGCGGCGTCAGAGCGACTTTTTTTTGTTGTAGATTGAATTTTAAGTGCTTTTGCTATCATCAAACCTGTAGCCAGCTCTCATCCTCATTGAGCTATTCCAAGGGTGAGGGCTGGCTAGGGGTCGCCCTGGAGGCACCTGTAGCCAGCTCTCATCCTCATTGAGCTATTCCAAGGGTGAGGGCTGGCTACGGGTCGCCCTGGAGGCACCTGTAGCCAGCTCTCATCCTCATTGAGCTGCTCCAAGGGTGAGGGCTGGCTAGGGGTCGCCCTGGAGGCACCTGTAGCCAGCTCTCATCCTCATTGAGCTATTCCAAGGGTGAGGGCTGGCTACGGGTCGTCCTGGAAGTACCTGTAGCCAGCTCTCATCAAGAAAAAGCTACGCCTACTAAGTTGCATTAACCAATCGGAGCAGATTCATGATTTACATTCAAATAAACCATCATTTTAGGAAAAGGAAAAGGAGTTTTGGAGGGAAGTTTAATTTGATCCAGTGCTCAGGAGCAACAAGGGTGATTAGTGCACAAGAGAAGCTGTGACCTTAGCCAATTACAACCATGCCGCCCAAAAGAACCTAAGTACACCTGGTGGGATAGTGAGTGGGAGGGAAATATGAATCTGCAGAGGTATGTGTTGCTTCTAGAAATACTCTTTCTGGACACCATTGCAGCATGCATTCTGGGGTACACTGAGACCATGGGAGTATTTGCAGAAGAGGTTAACATACAGCATGTATTGGGATCAGGTGCCTAACTATACTGCAGCATCATCTGAGCTTGTACTGGAATCAGGTGTATAAGTATACTTGTACTCATATAGCTTGTACTGGAATCAGGTGTATAAGTATACTTGTACTCATATAGCTTGTACTGGAATCAGGTGTATAAGTATACTTGTACTCATATAGCTTGTACTGGAATCAGGTGTATAAGTATACTTGTACTCATATAGCTTGTACTGGAATCAGGTGTATAAGTATGCTTGTACTCATATAGTTTGTACTGGAATCAGGTGCCTAATCTGATGTCCTCTCTGTGACCTCTGCAAACTTTTTAGCTTGGTTGTATTACTGTGGTGGGGGGAGGGGGAAGGATTGCGTTGTGAAAGTGTATTATAACATCATGTTAAGGCTTGCAATTGTTCAGGCTCAGTCACAGAAAGGGTTTATGTTTTTGGCGCGGTCTTTCTGTATCTTTCAAAGTTTGCAGTGTGAAAAGGCTTTAAACTGTATATGTACTTGCTCGCTCACTCGTTTTTTCTCCTTTTTGACTGATAAATGAGTGCCGGTCATGTGCAAAACTGTATAAGCATTTGCATAGTCAATACCACATTAATTTTTTGCACGGTATCTTTGTCAATCTAAATAATTCTTGCAAAACCTCAGATTTGCGCAAGATCTAGGAACATGCATATGATAAAAAACCGCATGTGTTATGTGCACAATATTGCCACAATTTGTGTAGTATGCTATAAAAGTGCATTAACTTGTGCTAAACAATTGCTCCTTAAAAAATTGTGTACGTTTGTCCGTTTTTGTGACCAAAAATGAGGGCTGGCTATTGGTGGTCAAAATACACTCTAGAGCCAGCCCTCATCTTTTTAAAAAAATCTATGGCAATGATGAGACGTGCCTTTTCTCATGAGCTGTGTATTTGTTGTAAAAAAAAATCAGATTTTTGAAATCCAGTTATCCTGCTGAAACATAAAAAATGCTGGTTGATATTAGTGGGTGGAAAAGCTAGATTCTCACTGATATTGTTCCTGATCTTCCATTTTTCTTTTTTACAGCGGCTTCAGGATGCTGAAGACATGTCCACTATGTTACAAAGCATTTACTCAACTGCCACAGCACCTTACACGACAATGCCTTAGATGCTGTACACAAGAGGAGAAGGATGCGCTAGTGAAAGAATCTAGAAACTCACTGATAGCAATTGCAACAAAAGGAACATATATCCCTTATGACAAGATTCCAGAGATCACTACAAAGGACGATCTTATCTCCTTCCTGGAGGACAGAGGGTTTATAGTACCCGAGAAACCAACTATGGCCAGGTATGCCCCACTAGCATCTTATTCTTTGAATACTGATGTTCATACTTGTGTAAGCTTTATAGATTTGCATATATGTTCTGAACTATGCCAAATAATCACGTGTATTTTATATTTACAGGATTGTTGAAGATGAGGGGGCATCACCTGTGCAGGAGGAGCTGACAGCCAGTGAGCAAGAGCTGCCTAATGAGGAGGAAGTGCTGCCTGTTGAGGAGGAAATGTCTACAGTCATCGAGGAGGAGTCGCCCGTCCCAGAGGAAGAGCCGCCCGTCCCAGAGGAAGAGCCGCCCGTCCCAGAGGAAGAGCTGTCCGTCACAGAGGAAGAGCCGTCCGTCACAGAGGAAGAGCCGCCCGTCACAGTGGAAGAGCCGCCCGTCCCAGAGGAAGAGCCGCCCGTCCCAGAGGAAGAGCCGTCCGTCACAGAGGAAGAGCCGTCCGTCACAGTGGAAGAGCCGTCCGTCCCAGAGGAAGAGCCGCCCGTCACAGTGGAAGAGCCGCCCGTCCCAGAGGAAGAGCCGCCCGTCCCAGAGGAAGAGCCGCCCGTCCCAGAGGAAGAGCCGTCCGTCACAGAGGAAGAGCCGTCCGTCACAGAGGAAGAGCCGCCCGTCACAGTGGAAGAGCCGTCCGTCACAGAGGAAGAGCCGCCCATCCCAGAGGATTATGATGTCTACAGGTCAGTGTAAATTTATACAAGGAATTTACTTTAATCCCTTGCTCAAACATTGCCTTGGCCTCAGCACATCCTGGCTTTTAGGCCACTTTAAAAAATTGTCAACACTGCTGGCCTACTCAAGATTGTACTTCACGTTATTACTAAGGATTTTTATAATTTACAGGACTGTTGAAGATGAGAAGCCATCTACATCAACTGGCACATCGGCACGCCGAGCCATATCAAATCCTGAATTGGTGCATCTTTCAGCTGCAGAAGACTATACATCCTCTGAAACATCCGACAGTGAAGCCGATCAACAACCAGAGACCAGAGAAAGAGAGGAAAATACCAGCCAAACAGATGAAGACAGGCCGAGGTCAGTTAGTGTGTGTAACATTCTCACTCATCATGCTTTTATATATATATACATATCTATATATATCTATATATATCTATCTATATATATATATATATATATATATATTTATATATATATATATTGAGCAAAAAAACAATACAAATAATGTTTAACTGGGACAATTAATAGCATATCCCACAACTTTACAGCCCTTACAAAGTAATTTTTTCTCCTATTTTAGGCAATAGATTTCCCTTCCATTGCAGCCATAAAACAGGATGCCAAAAAAGTGCCCTACACACAGACAGCTCTGTGGGGCACACAGCTTTGGCGGGGCATACTAAAATGCACTGCCATTACGATTTTCATCTGTGGGCCAGTAGAGGATGATGTACTAGCTTTACCCACAGATGAACTTCAGAACACGCAGTGTTCAGCAGTGGATGCTGCGTATAAAGGGCAGGCAGCCAGCAAAGTGCTGCTGCCAGTCAGAGCACTGGGGTCCACAGAAATCGGGCCTGGGGACACAGAAATGTTTACCACCCCTGACAACGGTGAGTGGAACCCCCAGCTGTCAAGGTCCCCGACATTTCCCCAGATTCTTCCACTGGGTGAGGGCCCCATGAATGCGTCGTTACAGGGAACCCTGGACTCACAGGCCCCATAGCGGCTGCATAGTCTACTGCCATTGGCAGGACGTCACTATATATATGCTGTATATGCTTACACAGTATTTTTCTCAAAGTTCTAATTTGTTTCTACTCTGACCTGTTGTTCTTTCTTCCAAATTTGTAGGATGACAAGCCAGAAATGGACTGTTGACAAGAGGATCAAAATGAAAGATGCAGGTTATTATGATCACCATTCTCTGTCTCATCCAATATTAAAAGGTTTTTCCTCTTATTTGCAGAACCATTGCAAGCTGGAAAGATACAAACAAATTGTTGAAAATGTGTCAAGGTTTTTATACTTTATGAACAAACGCCGTGTGAGCCTCAACTTTGCGACAAAGATTGAAAACGCCCATTTATTTTTCAAAAACCTTCAAGATCTCGGTCTGTGCAACCAAACTGTCACCAACTACATTAAGAATGTCCGGAAATTTGTACATTATCAACTATTTGCAACCAATTTACGCGATAAAAATGAAAAACTCTTCAAGGCAATGAAGTATTTCCAGTATGTGACTGCGGATATTCAGAAGAAATTTTCCAAGGGAGTTGCAAAAGAAGTTGTCAGCAAAAGGTATGTCAGCTAATTTTTATCCTTTCAGATGTATGCACAATTATTATTTTTTCTCTTTTCTCTCTCCCGCCAGGATTTTTCATACATGACTTAAAAATAGGCCTCACCTATCAGTCACATTTGTGGCACCCCAGGGGTCTGGTTTTCCACAAGTAATGTAATGTTATGTCTGAGAGCAGGTGGGAGGTCCTTTGGTCAGGGATCCTGTGCATGCCACACCTCCTGCCCAGTCTTGGGAGGGGAAGAACTTCCCCTGTATAAACCCTGGGCTGAGGCAGGGTTAGTCAGTCAAGGAGAGTAGAGACAGAGAAGCAGCATAGGAAGAAACAGCAGAAGCTCATTGGGAGCAATATTACTACGAGTCAGGAGCTGGCAGCTGCAGAGCTCGCCCTGACTGAGAAGCTTTCTTACCGGACCCGGCGTCCGAGGCTGTGGGGACTAACTCTTACCCAGCAGCAGAAGCCGACCGGCAGGGGATTTCAGGTCCTCAGGCCCAGAAACCCGAAGGCACGGTCACACGCGTGGGACCAGCACCGCCATCGTGGAGCGGAAGCCATTAGAAGGCCCCGAGTCACCGGCCATACGGGTGAGCACCACACGGTACACTCAGGGACGTGGGCTACTTATATCCGCTTCTAGCAAGGTAGCCAGAAGAGTACAGTCAGTTTGGGAGGCCTACAACTCCGCCTGGCCAGGGGAGATCCCATCTGCTCAAGGACTGACCAGGCCCCGTTCACTAGCAAGTACTCCGGGAGGGTCTATCGTTGTTACCAGTAAAGACCCTGAATTACACCGCACCGTCTCTGAGTGGTTCCTGCTACCCCCATCATCCACATCTGCTGCCCTGAGGCCATACCCCTCCCGTTGGGGGTTATACCATCTACGCTGCACCATCCATCCACCGGCCTCAGCGGACTGTCCTGCAGCGGCAGCTCCATAGCTGCATTCAACGGGTGGCGTAGTCGTCCTACATCTACCGCTGTTACATCGCCGCTCAGTTTGACTCCCTGGGCACGGACCGGGTCACCGCCACGAGACTACAACCCTCAAGAGATCCGGCTCCGGGTAAGCTCCCGCGTGCGCAACGCAGCGCGACATAGGCCCAGGGGCGCGTCACATTTATTAATCTTTCTCTTAGGTACCTGGAGTTGCATAAATTGGACAAAACACCTCAGCAATGCCAGGAGATCCTGACCGTTGCAAAGCCAGCTTTCCTGCAAGCCATCGAGGATGTCCAAGGAGGATCCCGAAATGAAGTGCATCAGTTGGAGATTCTCTATTACCTTGAGGCCTTAATCATACTAAAACACTTACAAAGACCAGGAGTTGTCAGAAACATGACGGTAAGTAACAACCTACTCATTATCCTGATTTAAAGCCACATGTCTATCTAACTTTCCCATGTCTTGACTCACAGGTTTCTGAGTGGACAGAGAGGATGCGTCACATCTATCAAAATGAACAGCTAATAATTGTCGGAGTTAAATCCCATAAGACTGCTGCCCACCAAGTAGCCTGTTTTGTGCTTACTGAAGAAGAAGAAAAGGTAAGATGTTCCTGTCACTACGATGGCACCCACATTAGAGAGGGATCTGTTAGTTGTCATGACTTCAACCCGTAGGATTAGTGGCATTCTGTCCCTTTTAGTAGATCCTCCCTTTAACCAGATTTTACAGGACAACTTGGTGCTACATCCTCATGCAGGTGTGTTGGGAGTCTTTCCCTTATTTCCCTGCAGTATCCAGGATGCTAAACCATAGTATCGGTGTCCAGAATAGTGCATTTTCTTAACAATAATGCTTGTTGCAGCAGCATCCAGAATGCATTATCAGTAGGAACAGATATGCTCTCCCTTATCACAGATGTTCTGCACTTTAAATGAATGGTGGGCAGTTTATAGTCTGACATATGTTTGGTGTGAGGTGACTTTTCTATATATTTAGATTGTGTGGTTCCTATCATGCTCTGAAATCCAACTGAGGCGGAGGAGAGATACTGCCCTTTTAGTCTGTAGGTTTCGCTCTCCTGGTTAGGCACATCCCTCCCTCACGTTGGTGCGGTCATTGACTCCAGTAATTAATTTAGTCTATTTCAAATTTTCTTATCTTAATATTGAAGGGCCCAACTCAATTTTTATTAAGTGGTTTACTGTTTTTTGTTTTGTTTATTTACAGTGGTTTAACATCTACTTTAAAAAAGTGAGACGGGTGCTGGCCAAAAAAGACAGTCCAGATAAATTCTTCTTATCGACTACAGGAAGACAGATATATAATGTATCCACCGACCTTCATCGCTACCAGAAGAAGTAAGTCTTAAAAGTTAAAAATCCTACATATTAGATGTTGTGCCATGTATTTATGATCTACTCTATTGCTATCTAGGTACAAACTTAAATCCATCTCTAGTCAGGTGGCAAGAAAAACTTGTGAAACATGGACCGTGTCACATTTAACAGAGACACAGAGGTATCTTTTCTCCAAATATCTCAGTCATTCCAACATGACAGCAGAGAGGAATTACAGAGAAAAAACGTTAGGAGACCTCTGCCAAGCATACACACTGGTCTTGGCAGCAGGGAAATCATCGGAAAATCAACCTCAACCCAGCAGCTCAAGGTAATTTATTGCAAAGCAGTTATGATCTATTTCACCAAATTGTTGATAAAATGTAATATTCTGTTTTCTATCTCCCCTAAAGAGAAGCAGAAGAGAGCAATGGAGAAGAGGAGCAAATGGTCCAGCAAGCTGAAGACTACAGTGCCCAGGGTGAAACAGAGGACCTCGGTGTGTCAAATTTAAATACTAAGACTCAAAGGTGGGTATATTATTAAATCAAGCAAGCTAGTAGGAGTTGGCAAACTGTACATAGCTTGTGATGTTATGGACAATGACTTGTTCTTCTGAGCATCCTCAGCACCTATACCCAGGCAAAGTGCTCTCAGTAGCGGCCACTTGTAGACAGTATGCGGAAGGGTATATTACAGGCGTTTATTGATGATATCTCCATCGCAGAACAAACCTCGATGCCTAAACTTTTAGGATTGATAGAAGATATCCTTATACCACTCTAAGTGCCCAGAAAATGTAATGTTATTATTTATATCAGGCGGAGAGCACCAATCGAACCTAGGGTCACAACAAGGTCCATGAAGACAGGGATGCAGTTGAGGAAAAGGAAACACCCAGGGTAATTGGTCAATATACTCATTCACATTGTCCTTGAACAATAAACATTTCGGTTTTAACATATGTATTCCCCTTCTTTCCTTTAAAGAGATTAAGAAGACGGCAGTGATCAGCTCCCAAGAAAGAATGAGGCGTTTCGGAGACTAAAGTTCCGGTCTTGTTAAAGTTTCTGAATTCATGTTTTATTTGTTTCTTTTCTATTCTAGGTTGTTCTACAATTCCAGGTGAACGGGGCCCTCGAAGCAATGGGAGAAGATTTTCTTTATTATAAACATTTGTACTGTTTGTATTAGTGTTAAAGGGATTCTGTCACCAGGTTTTAGCCATCTCATCTGAGCGCACCATAATGTGGACACAGACATCTTTATTCCAGTGATATATCACTTACTAGGCTGCTCAGTGTAGTTTGCATTAAAACACTGTTAAATCATCTGGAGATTATCATTAGAGCACTACTCCAGTAGTCCAGTCATACTTGGGAGCTGCCAAATCTGCAACAGAGAAAACAGTAATTTTATCAAAATGACAGCAAGGAGCTCAGTAAGTGAAACATTGCTGGATCAGGATTTCTATCTCTACATTATGCTGCTGTCCGATGGGATGTCAAAAACCTGGTGACAGAGTCCTTTTAATAACTATTTTAAAGATAAATATAAAGTGGAAGTCCTATGGCTATGATGAAACAATTCTGACAACTGTTCAAATGGCACAATCATTTACTACCGTCAGGTTTCTGAGCCGTTTAGTCTAATGCTTTGTCAGTATTACTAGAATCCATAATAATTTAAAGGTCAGGTAGCCATAAAAGTGCTCCTGCCAGTCAGAGCAGTGCAGTCCCTGGAAATCAGGCCTAGGGAAGCAGAATATATTACCATCCCTAACAACGGTAAGCATGACCCCCAGCTGTCCAGCAACACGACATGTAGAACTGCCTATAAAAATGACCATTTGTCCAGTCAGTGCATCACTCTCTGGTGCCCTTTTACACTGGCACACTGCTTTCTGTCTCTCTCTCTTTCTCTCTCTCCAGTGCAATGCTCTCTGGTGCTCTTTCACTCTCTTTCCAGTGCACCACTCTCTGATGTGTTCTCTTTCTCCCTACTGCACCGCTCTCTGGCACTCCTCTGTCTTTATAGTGCAGTGCTCTCTTTTGTGCTCTCTCAGTCTCCAGTGCATCACTGGCGCTCACTTTTGATCTCTCCCCATTGCACCACTCTCTCGCATGCTCTCTCTCTGGTGCTTTCTTTCCATCCAAAGTGCCTTTTTTTGTCTCTGTGCCTTCACGAGCCTCTCAATCTCTGTCTTTGCCCATCTGTGGCTCTCTATCGGTCTCTGTGCCTCTCTGTCCCTCCCTGTGCTTCTATTTACCTTTTGCATCCCTCTATGTGCCTACCTTTGCCCCTTTGCTCCCCTCTTTGCCTCTATGTGCCTCTCAATGACTCTCTCTCATGCACACCTCTTCCTGTAGGTCAAAGGTAAGAAGCACTACTCAAGTTGCAGCAGAGAAGATTAATTGGTAAGTAACCACAAAGCTACACAGTGTTTAACACTTGTGTATTTTTTAAGAATCTTGTTCCTGTAGGATGCTTCCTGAACATTAAAGTGAATTGTCAGGAAACATCTTTAAGCTACAGGATCCTTGAAAAATATGCAAGTTTTTATTGGATGATTTGTCAGGCTATCAACAATCACACAGGGCCACAGGCCCGTCAACAGGGCAATAGCCCACTCCACAAGGCCAATGACCCTTTGCAAAGGGCCAGAGGTCCCTTTCCGCAGTGCCATAGGCATTTCCACAGGGCCATAACCCACTCCAGCTCTCTCTACAGGGCAACAGGCCCATTTGAAGGGCCACAGATCCCTCTTCAGGGTCACAGGCCTTTCCACAGGGCCGCACCCACCTTCAGCTCTCTCCACAGGGCCATAGGCCCTTTCCTCAGGGCCACAAGCCCCTCCAGCTCTCTCCACAGGGCAACAGACCACTATACAGGGTCACAGGCCTTTCCACAGGGCCACAAGCCCCTTCAGCTCTCTCCACAGGACCACAGGCTCCTACCGGGCCACAGGCCTTTACACAGTGCCACAAGCCCCTCCAGCTCTTTCCACAGGCAATCATGTTGCATGTTGTTTACTGCAAAAGACTTCATAGGCCCCAATCTTACTCCAGAGCCTTCCACAGGCCCCTCCAGCCCACTCCACATGGCCTTTTTTAGCAGAGCAAAACTCCCTCCAGCTCTCTTTACATCACTACATGCCCCTCTGCGGGCAAACAACCCCTTCAACTCTCTCCACAGTACCATAGGCTCCTTCTGCCGGGCCACAAGCATTTCCACAGGGCCACAATCCCCTCCAACTCTTCTCCACAGGACAACAAGCTCTCATTACAGGGCCATAGCTCCCCTCCACAGGGCCAAATGCACTTTCTGCATGGACACAGCCCCATTTAGCTCTCTCCACAGAGACACAAGGCCCGTCTGCAGAGCACAAGCCCCCTCTTCAAGGCCAAAAGGCCTTTCTACATGGCCATAGTCATTTCCATAGGGCACGAGCCCCTCCAGCTCTCTCCACAGGGCAACGGACCCCTATACAGGGTCACAGGCCTTTCCACAGGGCCACAACACCTTCAGCTCTCTCCACATGACCACAGGCTCCTACTGGGCCACAGGCCTTTCCACAGTGCCACAAGCCCCTCCAGCTCTCTCCACAGGCAATCATGTTGCATGTTGTTTACTGCAAAGGACTTCATAGGCCCAAATCTTACTCCAGAGCCTTCGAAAGGCCCCTCCAGCCCGCTCCACATGGCCTTTTCGTCAGGACACAACTCCCTCCAGCTCTCTTTACATCGCCACATGCTCCTCAGCGGGGCCACAGACACCTATACAGGGTCACAGGCCTTTCCACAGGGCCTCAACCCCTTCAGCTGTCTCCACAGGACCACAGGCTTTTCCACAGCCCACAACTCCTTCCACCTCTCACCACAGGGCCACAGCCCCTTCCACAAGGCCAAAGGGCCTATCCATAGGGCCACAGACCTTTCCACATGGCCGCAACACCCTCCAGCTCTCTCCACAGGGCAACGGACCGCTATACAGGGTCACAGGCCTTTCCACAGGGCCACAACACCTTCAGCTCTTCCACAGGACCACAGGCTCCAGCCCGGCCACAGGCCTTTCCACAGTGCTACAAGTCCCTCCAGCTCTCTCCACAGGCAATCATGTTTCATGTTGTTTACCGCAAAAGGACTTCTTAGGCCCAAATCTTACTTCAGACCCTTCCACAGGCCCCTCCAGCCCGCTCCACATGGCCTTTTCCGCAGGCCACAACTCCCTCCAGCTCTCTTTACATCGCCACATGCCCCTCTGCGGGGCCACAGACCCCTATACAGGGTCACAGGCCTTTCCACAGGAACTCAACCCCTTCAGCTCTCTTCACAGGACCACAGACTTTTCCACAGCCCACAACTCCTTCCAGCTCTCACCAGAGGGCCACAGCCCCTTCCACAAGGCTAAAGGGCCTATCCATAGGGCCACAGACATTTCCACAGGGCCACAACACCCTCCAGCTCTCTCCACAGGACAAGAAGCTCTCTTTACAGGGCCATAGCTCACCTCCACAGGGCCAAATGCACTTTCCACACGGCCACAACTCCCAACAGCTCTCTCCACAGAGTCACAAGGCCCGTCTGCAGGGCACAAGCCCCCTCTTTAAGGCCAAAAGGCCTTTCTACATGGCCATAGTCATTTCCATAGGGCACGAGCCCCTCCAGCTCTCTCCACAGGGCAACGGACCCCTATACAGGGTCACAGGCCTTTCCCCAGGGCCACAATCCCCTCCAACTCTTCTCCACACGACAACAAGCTCTCTTTACCGGGCCATAGCTCCCCTCCACAGGGCCAAATGCACTTTCTGCATGGCCACAGCCCCCTTTAGCTCTCTCCACAGAGACACAAGGCCCGTCTGCAGGGCACAAGCCCCCTCTTCAAGGCCAAAAGGCCTTTCTACATGGCCATAGTCATTTCCATAGGGCACAAGCCCCTCCAGCTCTCTCCACAGGGCAACGGACCTCTATACAGGGTCACAGGCCTTTCCACAGGGCCACAACACCTTCAGCTCTCTCCACAGGACCACAGGCTCCTACTGGGCCACAGGCTTTTCCACAGTGCCACAAGCCCCTCCAGTTCTCTCCACAGGCAATCATGTTGCATGTTGTTTACTGCAAAGGATTTCATAGGCCCAAATCTTACTCCAGAGCCTTCCACAGGCCTCTCCAGCCCGCTCCACATGGCCTTTTCCTCAGGCCACAACTCCCTCCAGCTCTCTTTACATCGCCACATGCCCCTCTGCGGGGCCACAGACCCCTATACAGGGTCACAGGCCTTTCCACAGGGCCTCAACCCCTTCAGCTGTCTCCACAGGACCACAGGCTTTTCCACAGCCCACAACTCCTTCCACCTCTCACCACAGGGCCACAGCCCCTTCCACAAGGCTAAAGGGCCTATTCATAGGGCCACAGACCTTTCCACAGGGCCACAACACCCTCCAGCTCTCTCCACAGGACAAGAAGCTCTCTTTACAGGGCCATAGCTCACCTCCACAGGGCCAAATGCACTTTCCACACGGCCACAACTCCCAACAGCCCTCTCCACAGTGTCACAGGGCCCGTCTGCAGGGCACAAGCCCCCTTTTCAAAGCCAAAAGGCCTTTCTACATGGCCATAGTCATTCCCATAGGGCACAAGCACCTCCAGCTCTCTCCACAGGGCAACGGACCCCTGTACAGGGTCACAGGCCTTTCCACAGGGCCACAAAACCTTCAGCTCTCTCCACAGGCAATCATGTTGCATGTTGTTTACTGCAGAGGACTTCATAGGCCCAAATCTTACTCCAGAGCCTTCCACAGGCCCCTCCAGCCCACTCCACATGGCCTTTTCCTCAGGCCACAACTCCCTCCAGCTCTCTTTACATCGCCACATGCCCCTCTGCGGGGCCACAGACCCCTATACAGCGTCACATGCCTTTCCACAGGGCCTCAACCCCTTCAGCTCTCTCCACAGGACCGCTGCCTCCTTCTGCCGGGCTACAAGCCTTTCCACAGGGCCACAATCCCCTCCAACTCTTCTCCGCAGGACAACAAGCTCTCTTTACCGGGCCATAGCTCCCCTCCACATGCACTTTCTGCATGGACACAGCCCCCTTTAGCTCTCTCCACAGAGACACAAGGCCCGTCTGCAGGGCACAAGCCCCCTCTTCAAGGCCAAAAGGCCTTTCTACATGGCCATAGTCATTTCCATAGGGCACGAGCCCCTCCAGCTCTCTCCACAGGGCAACGGACCCCTATACAGGGTCACAGGCCTTTCCAGAAGGCCACAACACCTTCAGCTCTCTCCACAGGACCACAGGCTCCTACTGGGCCACAGGCCTTTCTACAGTGACACAAGCCCCTCCAGCTCTCTCCACAGGCAATCATGTTGCATATTGTTTACTGCAAAGGACTTCATAGGCCCAAATCTTACTCCAGAGCCTTCCACAGGCCTTTCCAGCCCGCTCCACATGGCCTTTTCCTCAGGCCACAACTCCCTCCAGCTCTCTTTACATCGCTACATGCCCCTCTGCGGGGCCACAGACCCCTATACAGGGTCACAGGCCTTTCCACAGGGCCTCAACCCCTTCAGCTGTCTCCACAGGACCACAGGCTTTTCCACAGCCCACAACTCCTTCCACCTCTCACCACAGGGCCACAGCCCCTTCCACAAGGCCAAAGGGCCTATCCATAGGGCCACAGACCTTTCCACATGGCCACAACACCCTCCAGCTCTCTCCACAGGACAAGAAGCTCTCTTTACAGGGCCATAGCTCACCTCCACAGGGCCAAATGCACTTTCCACACGGCCACAACTCCCAACAGCCCTCCCCACAGAGTCACAGGGCCCGTCTGCAGGGCACAAGCCCCCTCTTCAAAGCCAAAAGGCCTTTCTGCATGGCCATAGTCATTTCCATACGGCACGAGCCCCTCCAGCTCTCTCCACAGGGCAACGGACCGCTATACAGGGTCACAGGCCTTTCCACAGGGCCACAACACCTTCAGCTCTTCCACAGGACCACAGGCTCCTACCCGGCCACAGGCCTTTCCACAGTGCTACAAGTCCCTCTAGCTCTCTCCACAGGCAATCATGTTGCATGTTGTTTACCGAAAAAAGGACTTCATAGGCCCAAATCTTACTTCAGACCCTTCCACAGGCCCCTCCAGCCCGCTCCACATGGCCTTTTCCGCAGGCCACAACTCCCTCCAGCTCTCTTTACATCGCCACATGCCCCTCTGCGGGGCCACAGACCCCTATACAGGGTCACAGGCCTTTCCACAGGAACTCAATCCCTTCAGCTCTCTCCACAGGACCACAGACTTTTCCACAGCCCACAACTCCTTCCAGCTCTCACCAGAGGGCCACAGCCCCTTCCACAAGGCTAAAGGGCCTATCCATAGGGCCACAGACATTTCCACAGGGCCACAACACCCTCCAGCTCTCTCCACAGGAAAAGAAGCTCTCTTTACAGGGCCATAGCTCACCTCCACAGGGCCAAATGCACTTTCCACACGACCACAACTCCCAACAGCTCTCTCCACAGAGTCACAAGGCCCGTCTGCAGGGCACAAGCCCCCTCTTCAAGGCCAAAAGGCCTTTCTACATGGCCATAGTCATTTCCATAGGGCACGAGCCCCTCCAGCTCTCTCCACAGGGCAACGGACCCCTATACAGAGTCACAGGCCTTTCCCCAGGGCCACAATCCCCTCCAACTCTTCTCCACACGACAACAAGCTCTCTTTACCGGGCCATAGCTCCCCTCCACAGGGCCAAATGCACTTTCTGCACGGCCACAGCCCCCTTTAGCTCTCTCCACAGAGACACAAGGCCCGTCTGCAGGGCACAAGCCCCCTCTTCAAGGCCAAAAGGCCTGTCTACATGGCCATAGTCATTTCCATAGGGCACAAGCCCCTCCAGCTCTCTCCACAGGGCAACGGACCCCTATACAGGGTCACAGGCCTTTCCACAGGGCCACAACACTTTCAGCTCTCTCCACAGGACCACAGGCTCCTACTGGGCCACAGGCCTTTCCACGGTGCCACAAGCCCCTCCAGCTCTCTCCACAGGCAATCATGTTGCATGTTGTTTACTGCAAAGGACTTCATAGGCCCAAATCTTACTCCAGAGCCTTCCACAGGCCTTTCCAGCCCACTCCACATGGCCTTTTCCTCAGGCCACAACTCCCTCCAGCTCTCTTTACATCGCCACATGCACCCTCTGCGGGGCCACAGACCCCTATACAGGGTCACAGGCCTTTCCACAGGGCCTCAACCCCTTCAGCTCTCTCCACAGGACCACTGGCTCCTTCTGCCGGGCCACAAGCATTTCCACAGGGCCACAATCCCCTCCAACTCTTCTCCACAGGACAACAAGCTCTCTTTACAGAGCCATAACTCCCCTCCACAGGGCCAAATGCACTTTCTGCAATGCCACAGCCCCCTTTAGCTCTCTCCACAGAGACACAGGGCCCGTCTGCAGGACACAAGCCCCCTCTTCAAGGCCAAAGGGCCTTTCTACATGGCCATAGTCATTTCCATAGGGCACAAGCCCCTCCAGCTCTCTCCACAGGGCAACGGACCCCTATACAGGGTCACAGGCCTTTCCACAGGGCCACAACACCTTCAGCTCTCTCCACAGGACCACAGGCTACTACCGGGCCACAGGTCTTTCCACAGTGCCACAAGCACCATCCAGCTCTCTCCACAGGCAATCATGCTGCACTTTTGCAACAAGAGTCAATTTTTGTTGCAGTTCGGCAACATTGGAGTCAACCCTGTTGCAAATCGGACACGAAGCTTGAAAATTTAGATGTTTACTGCAAAGGACTTCATAGGCCTTCATCTTACTCCAGAGCCTTCCACAGGCCCCTCCAGCACGCTCTACATGGCCTTTTCCACAGGCCACAACTCCATCCAGCTCTCTTTACATCGCCACATGCCCCTCTGCGGGGCAACAGACCCCTATACAGGGTCACAGGCCTCTCCACAGGGCCTCAACCCCTTCAGCTCTCTCCACAGGACCACTGGCTCCTTCTGCCGGGCCACAAGCCTTTCCACAGGGCCACAATCCCCTCCAATTCCACAGGACAACAGGCTCTCTTTACAGGGCCATAGCTCCCCTCCACAGGGCCAAATGCACTTTCCACATGGCCACAACCCCCTCCAGCTCTCTACACAGAGTCATGGGGCCCGTCTGCAGGGCACAAGCCCCTTCATCAAGGCCAAGGGGCCTTTCTACAGGGCCACTGGTCTTTAAATAGTGCCACAACCTCCTCTGGCTCTCTCAAGAGGGCCACAGGCTCCTTCTACAGGGCAAGGGCCCCCTCCACAAGGCCAAAGGCCCTTTGCAAAGGGCCATAGGTCCATTCCACAGGGCCATAGTCATTTCCATAGGGCCATAACCCCCCTCAAGCTCTCTCCACAGAACCGCAGGCTCCTTCTACAGGTTTACAGGCATATACACAGGGCCACATCCGCCTTCACCTCTCTCCACAAGGCGACAGGGCCCTTTCACTGTGTCATAGGCCTTTCCATAAGGCCACAACCCCCTCTGTCTCTCTCAAAAAGGACAGAGGCTCCCTTTACAAGGCAACAGCCCCCTCCACAAGGCCAAAGGCCTTTTTCAAAGGGCCACAGGTCCCTTTCGCAGGGCCATAGGCATTTCCCCAAGGCAATAACCCCCTCCAGCTCTCTCCACAGGACCACAGGCTCCTTCTACAAGACTACAACCCCTTTGAGCTCTTTCATCAGGGCCACAGCCTCCTCCGCCCCCCTTTAATCAGTTAAAAGGGCTCAATTGAGTGACCACAACACCTTCAGCTCTCTCCACAGGACCACAGGCTCCTACTGAGCCACAGGACTTTCCACAGTGCCACAAGCCCCTCTAGCTCTCTCCACAGGCAATCATGTTGCATGTTTTTTACTGCAAAGGACTTCATAGGCCAAAATCTTACTCCAGAGCCTTCCACAGGCCCCTCCAGCCGGCTCCACATGGCCTTTTCCTCAGGCCACAACTCCCTCCAGCTCTCTTTACATCGCCACATGCCCCTCTGCGGGGCCACAGACCCCTATACAGGGTCACTGGCCTTTCCACAGGGCCTCAACCCCTTCAGCTCTCTCCACAGGACCACAGGCTTTTCCACAGCCCACAACTCCTCCCAGCTCTCACCACAGGGCCACAGCCCCTTCCACAAGGCTAAAGGGCCTATCCATAGGGCCACAGACCTTTCCACAGGGCCACAACACGCTCCAGCTCTCTCCACAGGACAAGAAGCTCTCTTTACAGGGCCATAGCTCACCTCCACAGGGCCAAATGCACTTTCCACACGGCCACAACTCCCAACAGCCCTCTCCACAGAGTCACAGGGCCCGTCTGCAGGGCACAAGCCCCTCTTCAAGGCCAAAAGGCCTTTCTACATGGCCATAGTCATTCCCATAGGGCACGAGCACCTCCAGCTCTCTCCACAGGGCAACGGACCCCTGTACAGGGTCACAGTCCTTTCCACAGGGCCACAACAGCTTCAGCTCTCTCCACAGGCAATCATGTTGCATGTTGTTTACTGCAGAGGACTTCATAGGCCCAAACCTTACTCCAGAGCCTTCCACAGGCCCCTCCAGCCCGCTCCACATGGCCTTTTCCTCAGGCCACAACTCCCTCCAGCTCTCTTTACATCGCCACATGCCCCTCTGCGGGGCCACAGACCCCTATACAGGGTCACATGCCTTTCCACAGGGCCTCAACCCCTTCAGCTCTCTCCACAGGACCACTGCCTCCTTCTGCCGGGCTACAAGCCTTTCCACAGGGCCACAATCCCCTCCAACTCTTCTCCACAGGACAACAAGCTCTCTTTACAGGGCCATAGCTCCCCTCCACAGGGCCAAATGCACTTTCTGCACGGCCACAGCCCACTTTAGCTCTCTCCACAGAGACACAAGGCCCGTCTGCAGGGCACAAGCCCCCTCTTCAAGGCCAAAAGGCCTTTCTACATGGCCATAGTCATTTCCATAGGGCACGAGCCCCTCCAGCTCTCTCCACAGGGCAACGGACCGCTATACAGGGTCACAGGCCTTTCCACAGCGCCACAACACCTTCAGCTCTTCCACATGACCACAGGCTCCAGCCCGGCCACAGGCCTTTCCACAGTGCTACAATTCCCTCCAGCTCTCTCCACAGGCAATCATGTTTCATGTTGTTTACCGCAAAAGGACTTCATAGGCCCAAATCTTACTTCAGACCCTTCCACAGGCCCCTCCAGCCCGCTCCACATGGCCTTTTCCGCAGGCCACAACTCCCTCCAGCTCTCTTTACATCGCCACATGCCCCTCTGCGGGGCCACAGACCCCTATACAGGGTCACAGGCCTTTCCACAGGACCTCAACCCCTTCAGCTCTCTCCACAGGACCACAGACTTTTCCACAGCCCACAACTCCTTCCAGCTCTCACCAGAGGGCCACAGCCCCTTCCACAAGGCTAAAGGGCCTATCCATAGGGCCACAACACCCTCCAGCTCTCTCCACAGGACAAGAAGCTCTCTTTACAGGGCCATAGCTCACCTCCACAGGGCCAAATGCACTTTCCACACGGCCACAACTCCCAACAGCTCTCTCCACAGAGTCACAAGGCCCGTCTGCAGGGCACAAGCCCCCTCTTCAAGGCCAAAAGGCCTTTCTACATGGCCATAGTCATTTCCATAGGGCACGAGCCCCTCCAGCTCTCTCCACAGGGCAACGGACCCCTATACAGGGTCACAGGCCTTTCCCCAGGGCCACAATCCCCTCCAACTCTTCTCCACACGACAACAAGCTCTCTTTACCGGGCCATAGCTCCCCTCCACAGGGCCAAATGCACTTTCTGCACGGCCACAGCCCCCTTTAGCTCTCTTTACATCGCCACATGCACCCTCTGCGGGGCCACAGACCCCTATACAGGGTCACAGGCCTTTCCACAGGGCCTCAACCCCTTCAGCTCTCTCCACAGGACCACTGGCTCCTTCTGCCGGGCCACAAGCATTTCCACAGGGCCACAATCCCCTCCAACTCTCTACACAGGACAACTAGCTCTCTTTACAGGGCTATAGCTCCCCTCCACAGGGCCAAATGCACTTTCCACACGGCCAAAATCCCCTCCAGCTCTCTCCACAGAGTCACGGGGCTCGTCTGCAGGGCACAAGCCCCTTCATCAAGGCCAAGGGGCCTTTCTACAGGGCTACTGGCCTTTAAATAGGGCCACAACCCCCTCTGGTACTCTCAACAGGGCCACAGGCTCCTTCTACAGGTGTACAGGCATTTACACAGGGCCACAACCACCTTTACCTCTCTCCACAGGGCAACAGGGCCCTTTCACTATGCAATAAGCCTTTCCATAAGGCCACAACCCCCTCTCTCTCTCTCAAAAAGGACAGAGGCTCCCTTTACAAGGAAACAGCCCCCTCCACAAGGCCAAAGTCCTTTTTCAAAGGGCCACAGGTCCCTTCCACAGGGCCATAGGCATTTCCCCAAGGCAATAGCCCCCTCCAGCTCTCTCCACAGGACCACAGGCTCCTTCTACAAGGCTACAACCCATTTCAGCTCTTTCATCAGGGCCACAGCCCCCTCCACCCCTCTTTAATCAGTTAAAAGGACTCATTTGAGTGACCTATTGACCATTGGTCAGCTCGAGTAAAGGAACCTGATATAGTATACTGCACTGTTTAATATTCTTTTTTTTCTTTACACAGGTTGAATGCTGGCAAAGAAATGTCACCTATGCCATGCTCCTTTATACCAGTTTTCTTGATTGACATGTTATTTTTGGAGCCAAATGAGAAAATTGGGAAATAGAAAGCTCCCCCCTCCTTCCAATCAGTGGATCCGGTCAGGTGCTCAGTGGCGGTAGGCCACCGCCTGGAAGCCAAACATGAAAAAAGGAATGCTGGCACCGGTTTCCATATGATGAATTTTACTTTATTCCATGAAGATCAATACATTAAAAAGAAGGCATCTTTACAGGCAATCCGCCATCATGTCATTTTTGGTTTAAGCCTAATTTCTTTCAATAAATAAAATGGAATAAATGTGTCACTTTTTTGCCTATACTAGTAGTTGTGGGGTATTATGACATCACAATAGAATTAATACTTACCCTTTCCGATGCCTTTTAGGGCTATCCGGTGCAGAACCAAGGCCAAATACCAACCGACAGGACCTTCATGTGACATCATGGAAGGTCCTGTCGCTCAGGACGTGGCTTTGGCTCTGCACCGGATAGACCGAAAAGGCGTCTGAAAGGGTAAGTATTAATTCTTTATTATTTTTAATACATCTGTATTTATTTAATTTTGATTTCGTACTGTATAGTAATACATTACAAAATGAAATGGGGGCTGGCAGACATGTCACAAAGGGGAGGAGGAACAGGATTCTTCTTCCACCTCTGTGACATCACTTCTCCTCCGGACCGGGTGGTGTGTGAACACAGCCTCAGGCTGCGTGCCCACGTAGCGATTTACAAGCGTATATGTTGCGTAATTTACGCAGCGGAAACGCTTGTGAAACACTTGATAATCTGCACCCCATGGTACTCAGTGGCATTCCGCAATGTTAATGCCCATGCTGTAGATTTTTACGCAGCGTTTCTGCTGCGCTTAAAAATCCTTTCCACGGGGCCACAACACATTCAGCTCTCTCCACAGGACCACAGGCTCCTACCCGGCCACAGGCCTTTCCACAGTGCTACGAGTCCCTCCAGCTCTCTCCACAGGCAATCATGTTGCATGTTGTTTACCGCAAAAGGACTTCATAGGCCCAAATCTTACTTTAGACCCTTCCACAGGCCCCTCCAGCCCGCTCCACATGGCCTTTTCCGCAGGCCACAACTCCCTCCAGCTCTCTTTACATCGCCACATGCCCCTCTGCGGGGCCACAGACCCCTATACAGGGTCACAGGCCATTCCACAGGGCCACAATCCCCTCCAACTCTTCTCCACAGGACAACAAGCTCTCTTTACCGGGCCATAGCTCCCCTCCACAGGGCCAAATGCACTTTCTGCACGGCCACAGCCCCCTTTAGCTCTCTCCACAGAGACACAAGGCCCGTCTGCAGGGCACAAGCCCCCTCTTCAAGGCCAAAAGGCCTTTCTACATGGCCATAGTCATTTCCATAGGGCACGAGCCCCTCCAGCTCTCTCCACAGGGCAACGGACCGCTATACAGGGTCACAGGCCTTTCCACAGGGCCACAACACCTTCAGCTCTTCCACAGGACCACAGGCTCCAGCCCGGCCACAGGCCTTTCCACAGTGCTACAAGTCCCTCCAGCTCTCTCCACAGGCAATCATGTTTCATGTTGTTTACCGCAAAAGGACTTCATAGGCCCAAATCTTACTTCAGACCCTTCCACAGGCCCCTCCAGCCCGCTCCACATGGCCTTTTCCGCAGGCCACAACTCCCTCCAGCTCTCTTTACATCGCCACATGCCCCTCTGCGGGGCCACAGACCCCTATACAGGGTCACAGGCCTTTCCACAGGAACTCAATCCCTTCAGCTCTCTCCACAGGACCACAGACTTTTCCACAGCCCACAACTCCTTCCTTTTATAAGGCAAGAAATCCCACTTATTAAACCTGACTGGGCACACCTGTGAAGTGAAAACCATTTCCGGTGACTACCTCTTGAAGCTCATCAAGAGAATGCCAAGAGTGTGCAAAGCAGCCATCAAAGCAAAAGGTGGCTACTTTGAAGAACCTAGAATATAAGACATATTTTCAGTTGTTTCACACGTTTTTGTTAAGTATATAATTCCACATGTGTTAATTCATAGTTTTGATGCCTTCAGTGTGAATGTACAATTTTCTTAGTCATGAAAATACAGATAAATCTTTAAATGAGAAGGTGTGTCCACCTTTTGGTCTGTACTGTATATATACACTGCTCAAAAAAATAAAGGGAACACTTAAACAACAGAATATAACTCCAAGTGCATCAAACTGTCCACTTAGGAAATGACACTGATTGACAATCAATTTCACATGCTGTTGTGCAAATGGAATAGACAATAGATGGAAATTATTGGCAATTATCAAGACACCCTCAAAGGATTGATTCTGCAGGTGGGGACCACAGACCACATCTCAGTACCAATGCTTTCTGGCAGATGTTTTGGTCACTTTTGAATGTTGGTTATGCTTTCACACTCGTGGTAGCATGAGACGGACTCTACAACCCACAGAAGTTGCTCAGATAGTGCAGCTCATCCAGGATGGCACATCAGTGCGAGCTGTGGCAAGAAGGTTTGCTGTGTCTGTCAGCGTAGTGTCCAGAGGCTGGAGGTGCTACCAGGAGACAGGCCAGTACACCAGGAGACAAGGAGGGGGCCGTAGGAGGGCAACAACCCAG
Source organism: Phyllobates terribilis (assembly GCF_046119375.1). NCBI lineage: Eukaryota > Metazoa > Chordata > Amphibia > Anura > Dendrobatidae > Phyllobates > Phyllobates terribilis. The sequence goes on from NW_027363743.1 coordinate 172,109, forward strand.
CAGCAGTACCGCTACCTCCGCCTTTGTGCAAGGAGGAAATGGGGGAGCACTGACAGAGCCCTGCAAAATGACCTCCAGCAGGCCACAAATGTTCATGTGTCTGCACAAACGGTTAGAAACCGACTCCATGAGGGTGGTATGAAGGCCCGACGTCCACAGATGGGGGTTGTGATCACATCCCAACATTGTGCAGGACGCTTGGCATTTGCCACAGAACACCAGGATTGGCAAAGTCGCCACTGGCGCCCTGTGCTCTTCACAGATGAAAGCAGGTTCACACTGAGCACATGTGACAGACATGACAGAGTCTGGAGACGCCGTGGAGAGCGATCTGCTGCCTGCAACATCCTTCAGCATGACCGGTTTGGCAGTGGGTCAGTAATGGTGTGGAGTGGCATTTCTTTGGAGGGCTGCACAGCCCTCCATGTGCTCGCCAGACGTAGCCTGACTGCCATTAGGTACCGAGATGAGATCCTCAGACCCCTTGTGAGACCATATGCTGGTGCGGTTGGCCCTGGGTTCCTCCTAATGCAGGACAATGCCAGACCTCGTGGCTGGAGTGTGTCAGCAGTTCCTGCAAGATGAAGGCATTGAGCTATGGACTGTCCCACCCGTTCCCCAGACCTGAATCCGATTGAGCACATCTGGGACATCATGTCTCGCTCCATCCACCAACGTCACGTTGCACCATAGACTTTCCAGAAGTTGGCGGATGATTTAGTCCAGGTCTGGGAGGAGATCCCACAGGAGACCACCTCATCAGGAGCATGCCCAGGCGTTGTAGGGAGGTCATACAGGCACGTGGAGGCCGCACACAATACTGAACCTCATTTTGACTTGTTTTAAGGACATTACATCAAAGTTGGATCAGCCTGTAGTGTGTTTTTCCACTTTAATTTTGGGGGTGGCTCCAAATCCAGGCCTCCATTAGTTAATAAATTTGATTTCCATTGATGATTTTTATGTGATTTTGTTGTCAGCACTTTCAGCTTTGTACAGAACAAAGTATTCAATGAGAATATTTCATTCATTCAGATCTAGGATGTGTTATTTGAGTGTTCCCTTTATTTTTTTGAGCAGTGTATGTATATGTGTGTGTATATATATAATTTTTTTTAATTTTTTTCAATACATATTTCACTTTGGAGCTGACATAAGTCATGGACATGGGCTCTGTATCATGATATGTCTCCAATTTAGCAAATCTAGATCATGAAAGTAACTCTGTGACCTGCCATGTTGTCACCCTGAGTAATATGCTATAGGTATCATTACTGAGTCATATAGTGATGAAGTGATTGACAGTTGCTCCTGCTTTCTATCGAGCGTCTCTCCTGCTCTCTCTCTCGAGCGTCTCTCCTGCTCTCTCTCTCGAGCATCTCTCCTGCTCTCTCTCGAGCGTCTCTCCTGCTCTCTCTCTCTAGCTTCTCTCCTGCTCTTTCTCTCGAGCGTCTCTCCTGCTCTCTCTCTCTCGAGCGTCTCTCCTGCTCTCTCTCTCGAGCGTCTCTCCTGCTCTCTCTCTCGAGCGTCTCTCCTGCTCTCTCTCTCGAGCGTCTCTCCTGCTCTCTCTCTCTCGAGCGTCTCTCCTGCTCTCTCTCGAGTGTCTCTCCTGCTCTCTCTCTCGAGCGTCTCTCCTGCTCTCTCTCTCGAGCGTCTCTCCTGCTCTCTCTCGAGCGTCTCTCCTGCTCTCTCTCTCGAGCTTCTCTCCTGCTCTCTCTCTCGAGCTTCTCTCCTGCTCTTTCTCTCAAGCGTCTCTCTCTCTCTTGCATCTCTCCTGCTCTCTCTCTCTCGAGCGTCTCTCCTGCTCTCTCTCGAGTGTCTCTCCTGCTCTCTCTCTCGAGCGTCTCTCCTGCTCTCTCTCTCGAGCGTCTCTCCTGCTCTCTCTCGAGCGTCTCTCCTGCTCTCTCTCGAGCGTCTCTCCTGCTCTCTCTCTCGAGCTTCTCTCCTGCTCAATCTCTCGAGCGTCTCTCTCTCTCTCGAGCGTCTCTCCTGCTCTCTCTCTCTTGAGCGTCTCTCCTGCTCTCTCTCTCTCGAGCGTCTCTCTCTCTCTAGCGTCTCTCCTGCTCTCTCTCTCTCGAGCATCTCTCCTGCTCTCTCTCTCTCGAGCGTCTCTCCTGCTCTCTCTCTCGAGCGTCTCTCCTGCTCTCTCTCTCTCGAGCGTCTCTCCTGCTCTCTCTCTCGAGCGTCTCTCCTGCTCTCTCTCTCTCTCGAGCGCCTCTCCTGCTCTCTCTCTCGAGCGTCTCTCCTGCTCTCTCTCTCTCGAGCGTCTCTCCTGCTCTCTCTCTCGAGCGTCTCTCCTGCTCTCTCTCTCGAGCGTCTCTCCTGCGCTCTCTCTCTCAAGCGTCTCTCCTGCTCTCTCTCTCTCGAGCGTCTCTCCTGCTCTCTCTCTCTCGAGCGTCTCTCCTGCTCTCTCTCTCGAGCGTCTCTCCTGCTCTCTCTCGAGCGTCTCTCCTGCTCTCTCTCTCGAGCGTCTCTCCTGCTCTCTCTCTCTCGAGCGTCTTTCTAGCGTCTCTCCTGCTCTCTCTCTCTCGAGCGTCTCTCCTGCTCTCTCTCGAGCGTCTCTCCTGCTCTCTCTCTCTCGAGCGTCTCTCCTGCTCTCTCTCTCTCGAGCGTCTCTCCTGCTCTCTCTTTCTAGCGTCCCTCCTGCTCTCTCTCGAGCGTCTCTCCTGCTCTCTCTCTCGAGCGTCTCTCCTGCTCTCTCTCTCGAGCGTCTCTCCTGATCTTGAGCGTCTCTCCTGCTCTCTCTCTCTCTCTCGAGCGTCTCTCCTGCTCTCTCTCTCTCGAGCGTCTTTCTAGCGTCTCTCCTGCTCTCTCTCTCGAGCGTCTCTCCTGCTCTCTCTCTCTCGAGCGTCTCTCCTGCTCTCTCTCTCAAGCGTCTCTCCTGCTCTCTCTCTTGAGCGTCTCTCCTGCTCTCTCTCTCTCTCGAGCGTCTCTCCTGATCTCGAGCATCTCTCCTGCTCTCTCTCTCGAGCGTCTTTCTAGCGTCTCTCCTGCTCTCTCTCTCTCGAGCGTCTTTCTAACGTCTCTCCTGCTCTCTCCAGCCCTTGTCTGCTTGATCGCTGATACTGCCATACTTTGTGGTCTGTATACACTGTGTTCCAAATTATTATGCAAATATTATTTTCTCAGATTTTCCCAAATTACCTATATGAATTGCAGTCATTGTAATTTTCCAGTCAAATAACTATTAGAGTACAATTGAAAGGTTTTTGTACAAACTGCCTATGATAACAGTATATTTAAAAAAATAAAACACTCAAACTGCACTCAAAATGCATGTTCCAAATTATTATGCACAGCAGAGTTTTCAACCTTTTAATTTTAATAAAGAACAAAAAAATGGTCTTTTTTGAAATTATAAGCATTAGCAGGTTATTACACACTGAAATCAAACAGTTTTCAACTCAAAACTTTATTCTAGGTGATGTTACATTTGCACATAGGACCGCTTGTTCGAAAGGAGCTTCTGAACTCTCTCGTCCATTGAATTTGTCAGGTTTTGGATGGTTTCTGCTTCAATTGTTTTGCATGAGGACAGAATACCCTCCCAGAGCTGTTGCTTAGATGTGAACTGCCTCCCGCCATCATAGACACTCCTTTTGATGATGCTCCAGAGGTTCTCAATGGGGTTGAGGTCAGGGGAGCATGGGGGCCACACCATAAGTTTGTCCCCTTTTATGCCCATAGCAGCCAGAGATGCAGATGTGTTATGTACAGCATGAGACGGGGCATTATCATGCATGAAAATGATCTTGCTGCGGAATGCACGGTTCTTCTTCTTGAACCATGGAAGCAAGTGCTGTTTGAGAAACTCAACATACATTATGGAGTTCATCTTTACCCCTTCAGGGATCCTAAAAGGGCCGACAATCTCTCTCCCCATGATTCCAGCCCAAAACATTACTCCACCTCCTCCTTGTTGGCGCTGTAGCCGTGTTTGCATGGGGTGTCCATCAACCAGCCATCCTCCACTCCATCCATATGGACCATCAAGATCATTTCATGCATGATAATGCACCGTCTCATGATGCACATAACACATCTGCATCTCTGGCTGCTATGGGCATAAAAGGGGACAAACTTATGGTGTGGCCCCCATGCTCCCCTGACCTCAACCCCATTCAGAACCTCTGGAGCATCATCAAAAGGAGTGTCTATGATGGCGGGAGGCAGTTCACATCTAAGCAACAGCTCTGGGAGGGTATTCTGTCCTCATGCACAACAATTAAAGCAGAAACCATCCAAAACCTGACAAATTCAATGGACGAGAGAGTTCAGAAGCTCCTTTCGAACAAGGGGTCCTATGTGCAAATGTAACATCACCTAGAATAAAGTTTTGAGTTGAAAACTGTTTGATTTCAGTTTGTAATAACCTGCTAATGCTTAGAATTTCAAAAATGACCATTTTTTTGTTCTTTATTAAAATGAAAAGGTTGAAAACTCTGCTGTGCATAATAATTTGGAACATGCATTTTGAGTGCAGTTTGAGTTTTTTATTTTTTAAAAAATATACTGTTATCATAGGCAGTTTGTACAAAAACCGTTCAATTGTACTCTACTAGTTATTGACTGGAAAATTACAATGACTGCAATTCATATAGGTAATTTGGGAAAATCTGAGAAAATATTATTTGCATAATAATTTGGAACACAGTGTATATGTACAATTTTAATATGATCAATAGAAATATGTAAATATATTATATATATACACACACTGCTCAAAAAATAAAGGGAACACTTAAACATCACAACTCCAAGTCAATAACACTTCTGTGAAATCTACCTGTCCAGTTATGAAGCAACACGGATTGTGAATCAATTTCTCCTGCTGTTGTGCAAATGGAGCAGACAACTGGTAGAAATGATAGGCAATTAGCCAGATACCCCCTATAAAGGAGTGGTTCTGCAGGTGGTGACCACAGACCATTTCTCTGTTCTCATTCTTTTTGGCTGATGTTTTGGTCACTTTTTCATTTTGCCATTGCTCTCACCCCTAGAGGTACATTAGCATTAGGCAGTGTCTACAGTACAACCCACAGAAGTTGCTCAGGTAGTGCCGTTCATCCAGGATGGCACATCAGTGCGAGCTGTGGCAAGAAGTGTAGCTGTGTCTGTCAGCACAGTGTCCAGAGCATGGAGCAGATACCAGGAGATGTGCAGGGAGCCATAGGAGGGCAACAACCCAGCAACAGGACCGTTACCTCCTCCTTTGTGCAAGGAGGAACAGGAGGAGCACTGCCAGAGCCCTGCAAAATGACCTCCAGCTGGCCACAAATGTGCATGTGTCTGCACAAACGGTTAGAAACCGACTCCATGAGGGTGGTATGAGGGCCCGATGTCCACAGATGGGGGTTGTGCTCACAGCCCAACACCGAGCAGGACGCTTGACATTTGCCACAGAACACCAGGATTGGCAAAGTCGCCACTGGTGCCCTCTGCTCTTCACAGATGAAAGCTCAGTATTGTGTGTGGCCTCCACGTGCCTGTATGACCTCCCTACAACGCCTGGGCATGCTCCTGATGAGGTTGCGGATGGTCTCCTGTGGGATCTCCTCCCAGACCTAGACTAAAGCATCAGCCAACTCCTGAACAGTCAGTGGTGCAACGCGACGTTGGTGGATGTGACTCGCCCCCTGGGCCGTGGGGTACTCGGATCCGGGCAGTAGGGGAACGATGGGAGTAGTAGTGGCAACCCGGTTTCGTGGCTCAGGGTGGTCAGGCCAGTGGTAGTCCGTTATGTGCTGATGTTTATGTCCGACTACGCCACCCGTGGATTTGCGGTTATTAGGAACCGCCGCTGCATGCCGACCGCTGGGGCTGATGAGGTGTGCAGCTAGGGTAGTGTGACTCCCCACGGGAAGAGTGCGGCCCCAGGGCAGTATAGTGGATGGTGGGAGTGATGGTGGTGAGAGTCCCAGTGCTGATAGTGCTGGAGAAGCAAGGAGCACACAGACAACAGGTTGCAGTCCAGGGTCTTTACTAGAACAGGTAAATTGACCCATAAACAGTCCCGGCTAGGAGGGGGACCTGGATGTCTGAGAGCAACGGGGAAATTGGCCCTGGTCAGGGTGAGGGTGTAGGCCTACCGTGCTTTCTGCGCTCCTTCTGGCTATCTCCTCCTGATAGGGTAACAGCCCACGTTTCCAAGCTTTCCGTGTATTCTCGCCTGTATGGCCTGCGACGTGGGTTCCTTTCTGCTCCCAGCCTTGTACGGCTTTACTGGTACCTTCTGTTGTGGCAGGGCCTCCAGGCTTCTTAGGCCAAGGAATATACAGTCCCCTGCGCACTGGTTCTCTGCTGGGGGATGTGGAATCCTCTCAGCCTCAGACACCAAAGTCTGGTAAATTAAGTCCTCTTTCTGCCAAGACAGGCTCTCTTCGCCTCTTGTCTCTGGCTTGTGGCTCTCCTCCTGCCACACTTCCTCTTAGGTGCAGTGCAACTGTCTGTCCCTGTTCTGCTCTGGGACAAGTCTCAATGCTGAGACAGGCCATCCAGTTCTCTCTAACCCTGCCCCCAGCACCAGCTTTTATAGGGGCAGCCTGCTCCCCCTACTGGCCTGAGACAGGAGGCATTGCATGCTAATGTTCCCCTGACTAGAGAACCTCCCCCTTGCTCTCAGACACAGCTTTAATACATTTTGTGGCATCCAGGCCAGGGTGACACATTCCCCCCTAGTGAAATTTAGTACTCCGGGACTAAACAATAAACAAAGACAATAAAACATTAATAGACATTAATAGACAGACGACGCACAAATTGAGTTCTTAAGGTCACAGTGTGGCCTGTGACCGGGTGTCCATATCACCAATACAACGGGGAGCCTTAACCAGGTGGGGGTCTGTCCTACCCCAAGTCCTTCACAGTCTTAGTTCATTCCTTGGTTAGGCTCCGAACGCAGTCCATACCAGGTCCCGGTTATAAAAAGTCCATAACCTGTGAGTCCTTACAGTAACTGCAAGAAACTGAAACACGGAATTACCAAACATGCATGTAACTTTGCAAACAATTCAACATTTGGCAACAAGGTTATTTACAATTTTAGTGCGCTCTATATTCTCCAGCGAGCGGGTATCAGCCCCTTTGTGCTCCTGGTTGACCTACGTAGCCCACTGTCTGGTGGTGGACCAACCTGGCTTTCCCCACTAGCGTTAGGGGTACAGCTACCAGCTGGGTGTACAGGTAGGGAAGGCAGCTGTCTGTGGGTCCTTTGGCTTACCGCAGGCATGGCAGGCTCACTGTCAGCAGAGGGTTGACTCTCCTGGGCTGCTGGTACAGGCTCTTCTGCCTCTGGAACCGCTTGCTCCTCTTCACCTTCCGGCTCTGGTGTTGGTTGTTGCTGTGCCGGTTGCAGGAAATGCAGGACGGGTACCACTATGGCATCATTTATGCGAGTCCAGGACTGAGGGAACTCTCCGAGAACGGTGCTGATCATTTCTTCCTTGTCCTCTGCGGGTTCAAGGTCACTCTGATCCTCTTCTGCACTACGGAGTTGCTCGGGGCATCTTTTGAGATGGTCTCTGGAGACGGTACTAGTGGTTTCTCCTCCGTCCTTGGTGATCACGCACACCTTCGGGTTGTCGTGATCAGACTGCAGTACGGTGTAGGGTTCCCTTTCCCACTGGTCGTCCAACTTGTGAAGCCTTCTTTTTCGCTTTAGGACTTGCTCACCAGGTTCTAGGGGACCAGCAGGGGCGTGTTGGTTGAAGAGTTTTTCTTGCCTCTCTCTCACCTGGGCCAGGCTCTTCTCCACAGTCTACTGCACCTTCTTGTACTGCAGTTGCCTTTCCGTATCCCAGTCCGCATCCGGGGAGGTGTCCTCAGGCGTTAGGACTCCCATCTCCAGGTCTATAGGCAGCTTACCCGGTCTGGGTCGCATCAGGTAAGCCGGGGTGCAGTTGGTAGCATTCACCGGGATATGATTGTATAAGTCTATCAGGTCCGGCAGTTTTTCTGGCCACAGGCTGCGCTCCTCCAGGGGCAACGTCTTCAGGAGATCAATGACTATATTGTTCATCTTCTCACACATCCCGTTGGTTTGTGGGTGGTAAGGCGTTGTCCGAATCTTCTTACAGCCATAGAGGTTGCCGAACTCCTGGAAGATTTCAGCCTCGAACGCTGGACCCTGGTCTGTCAGGACCTGTTCCGGATACCCGTGTGGACGGCAGAAATATTGCTGGAAGGCTCTGGCCGCTGTTTGGGCTGTCAAGTCTTTTACTGGGACCACCACTAGAAAACGGGAATAGTGGTCCACGATTGTCAGGGCATAGATGTATCCTGACCGGCTGGGAGCCAATTTGACATGGTCCAGAGCTACCAGCTCAAGAGGCTGCGTGGTGACGATGGGCCTCAAGGGTGTCTTCTGGCTGGTGCGGTCCTTCCTCCTTAGGTGACAAGGGCCACAGTCTCTGCACCATTTTTCTACAGCTCCTCTCATGCCGACCCAAAAGAACCTTCCTCTTAGTAGGAACTCCAGTTTCTTCCAACCGAACCGATGTGTCCCGCTCTGTCACGGTAAGCCCCCAGGACCATAGCTGCATCCCGCCTTGGGACCACGACTTGCCAGGTCAGCTCGTGCGTCCGGTGGTTGACAATCCTTCTGCACAACTTGCCTTCGTAGAGGAACAGCTTGCTCTTCTCTTTCCATAGCTGCTTGGCTTCCTCTGGAGCATCCGGATCTATGCGGGCATCTTCCTGGGTCAGCAGATCTTTCACCAGGCGGATGGCAGGGTCACTATCTTGGGTCTCGGCCCAGCTGTGTTGAGGTAGGGGATTTATCATCACGGTTGTTAGATCCTCCTCCTTCACGCGGTGGGAGTATTGAGCAGCTCCATACCGGTGAAACGCGGGGAGTTCTACCTCCTCCAGCTCTTCTGGGTCTTCGTCACCTTCAGATAAGTGAGGCATCCTCGATAGGGCGTCAGCGTTGGCATTGGTTTTGCCGGCCCGGTACTTGATCAGTCAAAGTTGGAGAGACGGGCCATCCACCGCTGTTCTAGGGCACCCAGTCTTGCATTGTCCAGGTGTGTCAACGGGTTGTTGTCCGTGTACACGGTGAACTTTGCGGAGGCCAGGTAATGCTTGAAGCGTTCCGTCACGGCCCACACCACCGCCAAGAATTCTAGCTTGAAGGAGCTGTAATTCTCCGGGTTCCTCTTGGTGGGTCTCAGCTTCCGGCTGGCGTACGCGATCACCCTTTCTCTGCCCTGTTGGTTTTGGAACAGTACGGCTCCCAGTCCCACATTACTGGCATCTGTGTGGAGAATGAAAGGCTGGCCATAATCAGGGTAGGCCAGGATCTCGTCCCCTGTGAGGGCCATCTTTAGCTGGCGGAAGGACTCCTCTTCCGGTTTATCCCACTTGAAGGGCGGCTTTTGGCTCCTGGACTTAGACTGTCCGATCAGGAGGTCCTGCATAGGAGCTGCCATCTTAGTGAACCCGGGGATGAACCTTCGGTAGTAGCCTACCAACCCGAGAAACTGTCTCACCTCTTTGATGTTCGAGGGGCTTGGCCAGCTCTTGATTGCCGTGACCTTGTCAGGGTCGGGGGCCACTCCTTCCGCGCTTACCGCGTGCCCTAGGTACTGGTCCTTTGGTTTCAGCAGGTGACACTTCGATGGTTTCACCTTCAGGCCATAGCCTGCCAGGGCTTCAAACACCTCGGCCAGGTGCTTTAGGTGGTCCTCGTAGGTCTTCGAATAGACGATCACGTCGTCCAGGTAAAGGAGGACCGTCTCGAAGTTTCGGTGCCCTAGACATCATTCCATCAGCCTCTGGAAGGTCCCTGGTGCGTTGCAGAGCCCGAAGGGCATACAGTTGAACTCACTCAGTCCCATCAGGGTGGTGAAGGCAGTCTTCTCCTTGTCAGCCTCTGCCACAGGAACCTGCCAGTACCCGCTAGTAAGGTCCAAAGTAGAAAAGAAGTTAGCAGATTTTAGTGCGGCTAAAGACTCCTCTATTCTAGGCAGCGGATATGCGTCTTTGTGGGTGATACGGTTGATTTGTCTATAGTCCACGCACATTCTCATGGTGCCGTCTTTCTTTTTGACCAGAACCAAGGGGGCTGCTCAGGGGCTACAGCTGTCTCTAATAACCCCAGCTTCTTTCATCTCTCTTAGCATGCCCTTTGCGTTCTGATAATGTGCAGGGGGTACAGGTCTGTGCCTCTCTTTTATTGGTGGGTGGCTCCCTGTGGGGATGTGGTGTTCTATCCCTTTTACTCTGCCGAAGTCTAGCGGGTGCTTACTAAAGACTCTCTCGTACTCCTGTACCACCCGGTAGACTCCTTGTTTTTGGTGCAGGGGAGTGGAGTCAGCACCCACATGGAGTTTCTGGCACCAGTCCTCCTTTTGTTTCTGGGAGCCATTACCCTCCGCCTGAGGAGATGGAGGCAAGGGTTCCACGGCCCTGATAGCTTTGTGTTCGACAACAAACAGTTTGGCGAGTGTAGCGTACCTGGGTAAGTGTACTTCCCTCTCCCCAATGTTGAGGATGCGGACGGGCACCCTCTCATGACGGACATCAACCACCCCCCGGGCTGTCAAAATGGTGGGCCTGCTGTCTGAGTACACGGGTTCTACCATGGCTTGGTAGTCTCTACCTCTCAACTCGATTGCAGTCCGACACCAGATCATCATTTCACTTTTGGGAGGCATGGAAATGGGGAATGGGTCACTCAGTCTTACGCTACCGATCTCACCACCAGACAGTTCTACCTGCTGCCGTCTCATCAGGGCTTTTATCTCCTTGTTGAGGACTCTCTGTTGGCTGGAACTAGCATTCACCGCCACCTGTTGTAGAATTACAATTACCTCTGAAAGACAATTTTCAATTACGTTAGTACCCACAGTTATTTTAGGGTGACTTTCACGACGGTCAATGTCCACAATAATCACCCCCTGTGCCGGCAGTTCAACTTTACCAATTTTAATGGTCATCTCCTTGAACCCCATCTGCGGCACGGGTAAGCCATTACTGGCGATGATGCTCAAGTTATTGTCTGGATACCGTGTGATATCAGCATCAGTCCAATACTGCTTAAAAAGTACATAAGGGATAGTGGTTACTTGTGACCTATTATCCAGCAAGGCGCTCATGGGGATACCGTCCAGCACCATGGGTAAAACCGGGCGCCCCCCAACGTACTTATTACGCCAATTGTAAGGGCCTGGTGATCTTATGCCTGGGGGTTGGCCCTTTGCCCCAGGTTGGACCCTTTTAAATTACAGTACCTGGAAATGTGTCCGGGCTGGTTGCATCGACGGCAAATGGGCTGTCCATCCTCTGCGTAGCGGTCTGTGGGCCTCCCTCGGAACGACGGGATCCTCCTCTGTCGACGCCACGGGACATCCTCCGGACTTGAAGCCAGCTCGATGGGTCTTGACGGGTCCATTTGCAACGCCTGGACGGTCCTGGTCAACGCCGCGACGCTCCTGGTCAGCTCCTGGACTTGGTGGTGCAGGTCTTTCGACGGGGCTTGGTTCAGGGCCTGTTGATCAGCCCCCACGGGATCCATAGAGGAGGGCGCCGCCTCCTGGTGGTTGGTGAGAGCAGGGCGCCGGGGGTTTATAGCGCCACTGGTTGCAGATTCACGGAGCACCCTTATGGCCCTGTCCTTAAATTGGGCAAAGGTTAGGTCGGGGTTCTGAAAGAACATGAGACGCAGTTGGGCCCTGTGGGCGCTAGACAGCAGACCTTCTATGAATTGTTCTGTTAGCAGCTTATCCGTTTCCTGCACACTGCCAGGGTCAGTTTGTTGAATAGCCCTCAAGGCTTCCTGCAGATTTAGGGCATAGTCTCTGATGCTGTCCTGTGCCCGCTGCTTACATCCATAGAACCTCATTTTAATCTCAGCGGAGGTACGTGTGTCAAAGGTACCCCGCAGCCGGGCCAGAATACCCTTCACAGTCCTTTTATCCTCAGTGGGCCATGATTTTACCTCCCTTTGGGCTGCGCCAGTTAACTGCCCTGTCAATATGCTGACCTTCTGTTCCTCTGTCAGGGGGTAAACGTGGAACAAACTGTATAGCCTTTCCTTGAAGTCAGTTAGGGCATGGGGCTCCCCTGAGTATTTGGGCAGCCAGGCCGCTCCAGGGATGTAGGGCAGGGAAAAGGGCATCACCGCTGCTGCAGCTGCGTTGGTGGTAGTGGGCGCCTCTGTGTCCGACATCTTCCTCCCCCCTAGTTAAGCGTGGCCTACCTTCCGACGATCCTCTTCTGTAGGCCGCGGCTCCGCTGCTGCTGCTCTGGACGAGGACCTTGCGTCGCGTCCTGATGACGTCAGCATCGCTCTCTCTCCCTTCCAGGACCTTGCGCAGCGTCGGTGCGTGGGGCGGAGCTTCGGATCTCGCGCGGTTTTGAAGTCCACGCCCCTCTTCTTCCCGCGCGGCGTCCTGAAGATGGCGTCCGATGGCGAGAAACAGCTGCGGATGGCGGGAAGACGGCAGAAGACGGCGGGAAACAGTCCAAGATGGCGTCTGATGGCGGGAATCGGCTCCGGATGGCGGGAAACGACTCCGGACGGCGGGAAACTTCGCCACAGGTAAGTTACAAAAGTCTTTTTCAGGCACGCAGTACCCGGTGGTTGCGGGCATGAAATCCTGCCGACTACGCCAAAGCTGACTCGCCCCTTGGGCCGTGGGGCACTCGGATCCGGGCAGTCTGGGAACGATGGGAGTAGTAGTGGCAACCCGGTTCCGTGGCTCAGGGTGGTCAGGCCAGTGGTAGTCCGTTATGTGCTATTGATTATGTCCGACTACGCCACCCGTGGATTGCGGTTATTAGGAACCGCCGCTGCATGCCGACCGCTGGGGCTGATGAGGTGTGCAGCTAGGGTAGTGTGACTCCCCACGGGAAGAGTGCGGCCCCAGGGCAGTATAGTGGATGGTGGGAGTGATGGTGGTGAGAGTCCCAGTGCTGATAGTGCTGGAGAAGCAAGGAGCACACAGACAACAGGTTGCAGTCCAGGGTCTTTACTAGAACAGGTAAATTGACCCATAAACAGTCCCGGCTAGGAGGGGGACCTGGATGTCTGAGAGCAACGGGGAAATTGGCCCTGGTCAGGGTAAGGGTGTAGGCCTACCGTGCTTTCTGCGCTCCTTCTGGCTATCTCCTCCTGATAGGGTAACAGCCCACGTTTCCAAGCTTTCTGTGTATTCTCGCCTGTATGGCCTGCGACGTGGGTTCCTTTCTGCTCCCAGCCTTGTACGGCTTTACTGGTCCCTTCTGTTGTGGCAGGGCCTCCAGGCTTCTTAGGCCAAGGAATATACAGTCCCCTGCGGACTGGTTCTCTGCTGGGGGATGTGGAATCCTCTCAGCCTCAGACACCAAAGTCTGGTAAATTAAGTCCTCTTTCTGCCAAGACAGGCTCTCTTCGCCTCTTGTCTCTGGCTTGTGGCTCTCCTCCTGCCACACTTCCTCTTAGGTGCAGTGCAACTGTCTGTCCCTGTTCTGCTCTGGGACAAGTCTCAATGCTGAGACAGGCCATCCAGTTCTCTCTAACCCTGCCCCCAGCACCAGTTTTTATAGGGGCAGCCTGCTCCCCCTACTGGCCTGAGACAGGAGGCATTGCATGCTAATGTTCCCCTGACTAGAGAACCTCCCCCTTGCTCTCAGACACAGCTTTAATACATTTTGTGGCATCCAGGCCAGGGTGACACAGATGGAGCGAGACATGATGTCCCAGATGTGCTCAATCGGATTCAGGTCTGGGGAACAGGCGGGCCAGTCCATAGCTTCAATGCCTTCACCTTGCAGAAACTGCTGACACACTCCAGCCACATGAGGTCTGGCAATGTCCTGCATACTGCATAAGGGGCATAATGGGGGCATTACACTGTGTGGGGGCATAATACATACTACATAAGGGGCATAATGGGGGCATTAAACTTTTTGGGGCATCATACATACTGCATAAGGGGCATAATGGGGGCAATACACTGTGTGGGGGCATCATACATACTGCATAAGGGGCATAATGGGGGCATTACATTGTGTGGTAGCATCATACATCTTGTATAAGGGGCATAATGGGGGCATTACACTGTGTGGGAGCATCATACATACTGCATGAGGGGCATAATGGTGGCATACACTGTGTGGTGCATCATACATACTGTATAAGGGGCATAATGGGGGCATTACACTGTGTGGGGCATCATATATACTGTATAAGGGGCATAATGGGGCATTACACTGTGTGGGGGCATCATACATACTGCATAAGGGGCATAATGGGGGCATTACACTGTGTGGGGGCATCATACATACTGCATAAGGAGCATAATGGGGGCATTACACTGTGTGGGGGCATCATGTATACTGCATAAGGGGCATAATGGGGGCATTACACTGTGTGGGGGCATCATACATCCTGCATAAGGGGCATAATGGGGGCATTACACTGTGTGGGGGGCATCATACATCCTGCATAAGGGGCATAACACTGTGTGGGGGCATCATACATCCTGCATAAGGGGCATAATGGGGGCATTACACTGTGTGGGGGGCATCATACATACTGCATAAGGGGCATAATGGGGGCATTACACTGTGTGGGGGCATCATACATCCTGCATAAGGGGCATAATGGGGGCATTACACTGTGTGGGGGCATCATGCATCCTGCATAAGGGGCATAATGGGGGCATTACACTGTGTGGGGGCATCATACATACTGCATAAGGGGTAAAATGGGGGCATTACACTGTGGGGGGCATCATGCATCCTACATAAGGGGCATAATGGGGGCATTACACTGTGTGGGGGCATCATACATACTGCATAAGGGGTATAATGGGGGCATTACACTGTGGGGGGCATCATGCATCCTACATAAGGGGCATAATGGGGGCATTACACTGTGTGGGGGCATCATACATTCTGTATAAGGGGCATAATGGGGGCATTACACTGTGGGGCCAGTAAAGGGGCCCTTTACTATGAGAACAATACGTTTCCTCCCTTCCTGTCTCCATAGTTGGGTCGTATGTATCTATTACAGGAAACAGAACAAAAACCTTATGATTCTTATAAAGGGGCAACACAAGACCCCAAAAGAG
This sequence comes from Phyllobates terribilis, assembly GCF_046119375.1. NCBI lineage: Eukaryota > Metazoa > Chordata > Amphibia > Anura > Dendrobatidae > Phyllobates > Phyllobates terribilis. Next base: position 187,168 of record NW_027363743.1, read on the forward strand.
TCTCTGTGCTCAAGGGGTTAATGCCCCCTGCGCCCAGTAATGGGGGATCCCCACATACCTCCACCTGCAGAGCCGCCACCACATATATGGCTGCTCTGTGCGCACAGGAGCTGTGATGAGGTCACAGGAGGGGAAGAGTCAGGGGTCACATGATCAGGGGCCTCAGTGGATGTGTGACACCCCAGGGGTCTGGTTGCCACAGTGATAGAGATATTATGTCTGAGAGCAGGTGGGAGGTCCTTTGGTCAGGGATCCTGTGCATGCCACACCTCCTGCCCAGTCTTGGGAGGGGAAGGACTTCCCCTATATAAACCTGGGGCTGAGGCAGGGTAGGGAGTTCTGAGAGGAGAAGACAGGGAGCAGAGCTGCTCTATGGGCTCTGCTCCACAGGCAGGCCCTGTCCAGGGGCCTGAGCCTGGAGTCAAGGAGAGTAGAGACAAGAAACAGTCATATGAAGAAACAGCAGAAGCTCAGTGGGAGCAATACTAATACGAGTCAGGGGCTGGCAGCTGCAGAGCTCGCCCTGACTGAGAAGCTTTCTTACCGGACCCGGCGTCCGAGGCTGTGGGGACTAACTCTTACCCAGCAGCAGAAGCCGACCGGCAGGGGATTTCAGGTCCTCAGGCCCAGAAACCCGAAGGCACGGTCACACGCGTGGGACCAGCACCGCCATCGTGGAGCGGAAGCCATTAGAAGGCCCCGAGTCACCGGCCATACGGGTGAGCACCACACGGTACACTCAGGGACGTGGGCTACTTATATCCGCTTCTAGCAAGGTAGCCAGAAGAGTACAGTCAGTTTGGGAGGCCTACAACTCCGCCTGGCCAGGGGAGATCCCATCTGCTCAAGGACTGACCAGGCCCCGTTCGCTAGCAAGTACTCCGGGAGGGTCTATCGTTGTTACCAGTAAAGACCCTGAATTATACCGCACCGTCTCTGAGTGGTTCCTGCTACCCCCATTTTCCACGTCGGCTGCCCTGAGGCCATACCCCTCCCGTTGGGGGTTATACTATCACGCTGCACAATTCTACACCGGCCTCAGCGGTCTGCCCTGCAGCGGCAGCTCCATAGCTGCAAATCAACGGGTGGCGTAGTCGACACTCAAATAACATCTATCAAGACTGCCACACACTGAGTTGACTCCCTGGGCACGGACCGGGTCCCCGCCACTCGGAGACTACAACCCTCATCTGATCCGGTTCCGGGTAAGCCCCGTGCGCGATACGCTGCGCGACACAGCAGGCCCAGGGGCGCGTCAGATGCAGGACTCTGCTGTGCTGGTTGTCATGGTGCTGGATGAGCTGAAGTTTATGTGTGGGGTCAGGAGTAGTGTTGAGCGATACCTTCCGATATCGGGAAATATCGTATCAGATTGGATAGGACCGATACCCAAAAGTATCGGATATCGCCGATTCCGATACCGGAAACCAATGCAAGTCAATGGGACACTAATATCGGAAAGCCATCCCAGCGTGAGAGAATTCTCCTGATTGTTTAAAAGCCGGCGGGCGGTAAAAAGCCGCCGGCTTTTAAACAATCACACAGCCCCATACTGCTTCCCCGCAGCCTCCCACCCCGATCCTGCGCTCCCCCCGCCACCTCCCATCCCGATCGTAAGTTAGGACCGGGCGGGGAGCGCAGCACCAAGGAGCAGGGAGCGAAGGACCCGGGCGGGGAAGCCGGCAGTGAAAAGACTACACCGCCGGCTTTCCCGTTCTGTGCTGCGCTCTCCCGCCGGTTATTTCAAATGAACAGCTGAGGTATCAGGTGATGCTGATCAGCTGTTCATTTGAAGTAGCCGCGGTGCCCTCAGAGGGTTCATGTGAGTTCATGCTTCACTGCATGAACTCACATGAACTTTCCCACGGCCGCACAGGTCAGCCTCACCTCCCAGACCATCAGACCCATCATGATTGGTGTGTGCGCAGGTGTCTGTGCGATGTGTGCGGGTGTGTGCGCGATGTCTGCGGGTGTCTGCGTGCAGGCAGACATAGGCTAATGTGACACTACTACTCCCATCGGCCTATGTCTGTCCCCCGTCCACTTGTGCCAGCAGGATCAGCTCGATGGGAGCAGTAGCTATTTTAGCTGCCCCATATGTTATTTTTGCCCCTATACATCTTTTATGTTTTTAAGCCCCCCATATATTTTTTTTGTTTTTGGTCCCCAATAAATTTTAAATACATTTTTCATTGGTGGCCAGTGGTTACCTAAAATAAATTAGTTCATACATTACCTGTCCCCGCCGATCGCCACCTAAAATAAAGTAAAAAATAAAAAACTACACCTATACTCACCTAGACACCTAATTCCCCGAAGCCATCGATCTCCTGTAATAAAATATAAAATAATAAACCACAACCTTATCCTTACCCCTCCGTAGTAGTCCACGAGTGTCCCACGAAGATCTCCAGTTTAGAGCAGCCACATAAAATGTGACCGCTCTAAACCACTGCCGCCGCTAGAATGACGGGGCCGTAAAGCAGCCCCATCATTGCATAAACCGGTGTCTAGGTGAGTATAGGTGTAGTTTTTTATTTTTTACTTTATTTTAGGTGGCGATCAGGTAATGTATGAACTAATTTATTTTAGGTAACCACTGGCCACCAATGAAAAATGTATTTAAAATTTATTGGGGACCAAAAACAAAAAAAAATATATGGGGGGCCTAAAAACATAAAAGATGTATAGGGGCAAAAATAACATATGGGGCAGTTTAAATAGCAGGATCAGGCTGATGGGAACTACTGCTCCCATCGAGCTGATCCTGCTGGCACGAGTGGACGGGGGACAGACAAAGGCCGATGTGAGTAGTAGTGTCACATCGGCCTATGTCTGCCTGCACGCAGACACCCGCAGACATCGCGCACACACCCGCACACATCGCACAGACACCCGCGCACACTCCAATCATGATGGGTCTGATGGTCTGGGAGGTGAGGCTGACCTGTGCGGCCGTGGGAAAGTTCATGTGAGTTCATGCAGTGAAGCATGAACTCACATGAACCCTCTGAGGGCACCGCAGCTACTTCAAATGAACAGCTGATCAGCATCACCTGATACCTCAGCTGTTCATTTGAAATAACCGGCGGGAGAGCGCAGCACAAAACGGGAAAGCCGGCGGTGAAGTCTTTTCCCTGCCGGCTTCCCCGCCTGGGTCCTTCGCTCCCTGCTCCTTGGTGCTGCGCTCCCCGCCCGGTCCTAACTTACGATCGGGATGTGAGGTGGCGGGGGGAGCGCAGGATCGGGGTGGGAGGCTACGGGGAAGCAGTATGGGGCTGTGTGATTGTTTAAAAGCCGGCGGCTTTTTACCGCCTGCCGGCTTTTAAACAATCAGGAGAATTCTCTCACGCTGGGATGGCATTCCGATATTAGCGTCCCATTGACTTGCATTGGTTTCCGGTATCGGAATCGGCGATATCCGATACTTTTTGGGTATCGGTCCGATCCAATCCGATCCGATATTTCCCGATATCGGAAGGTATCGCTCAACATTAAGTAATACATAAGAATAATATGTACTATGTCTGACCACTACAAACACTCATCTGAACTGGTCCAAGTGCTGTCAGGTTTTTTCACGGGCAGCACTTAGACAATACGGTCGTGTGAATATAGGCTTATGATGCATCTGGTAATAAACATGTTAAGGATGGGCCGCTACTCATGAGCCACTGCTGTGTGCTTGCCCCCCAGGCTAAAATGTGCCAGCCAGCCCCTGCTGCACCGGGTGCCAGAAAACCTAGATACACCTTTGGAATAGGTATCCTGCAAAGTAAGGATGGAGTTTGGTGTTTTTAAATGATTTTATTGACTCTGTGCATTTATATTTTGTATCAATAATATGATATGGTTATATATATCTTCTGGATATCAGGAGGGCTTATCCCTGTGCCTTGACTCTCTCCTTCTCCTTCGATGTCCTGTATAGGCCAAAAAAAACTACGCGTTTCGAGGACTCACAGTTCCTCTTCGTCAGCTTCTCGCTGGTAGTCAAACTGGTAACCTAATAAAGTCCAAACGCCCCCCACAAAGATAATACAACCAAAGAAATGGAGGAAGATCCAATACTAACAAGACGGTGCAAAAGGACATATGGAGGTGCAATAGAACTAAGATAGAATTCCAATAAGAATAGACTGTGTGTGAAAAAAATAATAATAAAAAAGACTTTGTTCAAACTTTCACAATTAGTTAAAAATTAATAAAAATGATATACTTATATTTCTGATGGCTATAAAAAACAGTCTGTTAATCAGTGTATATTACCAGGATAGTATAAATTCGGCACTTAGTACCATCCAGAGATAAAAAGGAAAAAATGAAGGAGAAAAATAAAAACATTATATAGTATCTCCAATAGGGGTATCAATGTATAGAAACAAATACATATATAAAATAGGTGGATTCAAAGGAATATATCCAAAAGACATATTATATTGATAAAATATAAGGAGGTTCATAAAAGTGCAATGTAAATGTTCAATTGGTACTGGGATAAAAAATACATACAGTATATACCGCTGCGAGTTGAAGGCATAAAGCTGACTCTCGTGATTAAGGCCCTTCAGAGCCAAGCTATTTAATGTGAAGATCCATTTGGATTCCATCCGCGACATTAATCTCAGGTAATCACCTCCCCTCCATTTTCTGGGGACTAATCGGATCCCACAAAACTTAGTGTCCTTATAAGATTGGTTGTGGAACTTCCGGTAGTGCCGGGACAGTGGATGCCCTTCAAAACCTTCATTCATGTTGATAAAGTGTTCCTTCAGCCTTTTGATAACTTGCGCTTTGTACAGACATCTCCTCCTGCCAAGGCATAAAAAGGGCGTGGCTTGGGGTGTGGATAGGGGCGTGGCCAGACTACGCGTGCCGCATGGTTTCGCCCTCTTTCTAGTCCTCATAGGTTGGCGGTATGCTTGTACTGAGCAGATCTGGGATATCAGTGATTAGGTCCCATATTGTGCACTGTAAGGTCTGGAAAAGCTCCTTCTATCCGTCTCTGTAGCACCAGAGGAAGAACAGAGGGGAAAAGACAGGATTTTCTACATGTCGCGTTATGTAGATGTTCTGCAGATTTATCACAACCGTCCACAAGAAGAAACTGCCATCACAGAGCCGCCTTTAGCTGTTGGAAAAGTTTAAACTTAGTTTTGAATAGTTGCTATAGCCAACAAGGACTTTCTATTTATGCTGGGTCACATGATGCTGGTGCTGGGTGATGTCATGTGACGGAATGTTGTGGGTGATGATGTCACAGAGGGCGTTGTGATGTCACCCTTGGGGTATATAAGGGGGCTCCATCCACCTGGAGCTCATATCTCATTGGCCATATCTTGGTGCTGAGATACCCCCTGGAGACAATGAGGATCGCCATATTGTTTCTGTGCTGTACCCTGTTCTACCCTGTGAATTACCATAGGCTGCCGGTGAGTACCTGTCTATTATTACATATGGAGGACGTTTAGAATCAGCTGCGGCAGGGGAAGGGGATGGGGAGGGGGGTCCTGTAAGAATTTACCTGCGGGAATAAGAGGTTATGGCAGGGAAAGGAGCTTAGGAAGTGACAGTCAGAGGGGATATAAGTGTGGGGTGACCCCTCTGACTCCCACATTCCTGCCTTGTCCTTGTAGTGATTAATGACTTTGGTGTTGTCCCTTATATATCACTTTGCAGTCACCAGTGATCGCTCCGCACTGTGATCCTAAACTACAGTCTCATTTACCTTTTTGCAAACGCCCAGAAGGGGAGGAGTGACATCACACCCATGTGAGCAGATCCCGCCCACTTTTACTGCAGTCGTAATGCGAGCTAGCTGTATTCTGTTTTCATGGAAATATCAGCAGCTGCTCCCCCTAGTGTTTACAAGATGAAAACATCAAAAGAGTTAAAATATTTTTTTCAGATTTTATACCATTAAAACCTTTTTAAATATATATGTGTATTTATATATAAATATAAATACTTTACAATTTTACAATTGTAAAAATATTGCTGACACTTTCCCTTTAAAAGATCTAAAGACGTTCTGCTTCATGTGCCATTGTGACCAATCACAGCACAGATTATATTTTTTAAACTTTTCTTGAAAAACTGAAGCTGCTCCGTGATTGGAAATCATGTGGAAGGGTTCTCTTTTAGACATTTAGTTAGGTCCAAAGTATCAGTGACATGATGGATAGAACTGTGCAATGATGTCACAGAGGGCTTTGTGATGTCACCCCTGGGTATATTAGAAGCCTCGGCCCATCTGCAGCTTGTATCTCATTGACCATACCTTGGTGCTGAGAGACCTCTGGAGATGATGAGTATCATCCTATCATTTCTGTGCTTTACGTTGCTCTACCCCCCACATTACAGTACACTGAGGGCGAGTATGTTCTCATCAATATGGAGGTCACAAGGATCAGCTAATGAGAATATCGCCTCTTGCAGGACTTCTCATACTGGACACGTGACCGTCCGTCATATGAAAGTCCAACTGTAAATAATATTCCATGGACCCTGGAGGTGAATCCCAAACTTCTTCCTGATCTTCTCAATGGGATATTTCTGAAAGTTGCTTGATAATGTATCCATCACTGTATAATAACAAGGGCTCTCTGTTTGACTGGATTGGGTATAAATATACAGGACTTTATTATGTTTTTTTTCTTTATTATAGGATGACCCACTACCCGTGGATCTCAGAAGAAGCACCTATCAAGCTTCCATCAATCTTCCTCTTTGGCTCTTCCGTGACGCAGTTTTTGTTGCGGTGATGACACTACTGACAATACTAGAGTATTTGGCCTTAAGTCTTGTCCTGAGCAAGTGGGCAATGTCTGAACCTGGTGAAACAATCAGAAAACTCCTGAGAACAAAACCATTCTGAAGGAACAAAGTGCTTGTAAGGAGCCGATTTGCATCCCTCAGATTCAGAAGCAAGACTCCAGGAGAACACCTGTCCTGCCCAATGGCAAATGTTCTACTCCATCCATGGCTCCTGCACCGCAGGATGCGAAAAAGGTTCCTAGTTGCAACTATAAAGTGGCGTTCAGTGATATTGTCTGGGTCAGAATGATCCCTCACAACAATATAGGAAGAAGAGCTCGAAGTTCAACGGAGCTTAAAGAGAGGTTACTGATTTTTCAGAGTAGCCAACAACCCAGAATTCCAGAGCCAAGAGCACCAGAACCTAGAACACCAGAACCTACCATGTCAGAACCTAGTATGTCAGAGCCTAGAATGCCAGAGCCTGAAATGCCTACAACACCTCAACCCAAAATCAAGAGGAGAAGATGTTTCCTTAGATGTCTTAGAGGCGAGGAAGATTGAGAAGGCAACTGCTTGAACTTTCCCATTGCTCGTGTTTTCATCACAGGTTAGTCCTATACATGCTGTCTGATGGGCACCATCTTACTACATACAATGCAGCATTGCACCTGAAATCGCATGGATATTTTGTCACACACTTGCACTTTAGCACCTTATCATATGGCGCATATATCTATGAACGCTTTGCTAAGTATCACTGTCTAGTATGTGCTTCTGATGAACCTATTTTAGGAAAACGTGTCGAGGTTTGGCATACTATGTACTTGAGTTTGGCGTACTATGTGCTTGTTGGTAAATTCTATTGCCATCTATAATCTACTAGATATTATAATGTCTCTGGTGGGATGCCCCATGCCGAATTGTTGATAACTGACTATGAGCATTGTCCTCTATTTCTTATCTACTATGGTTACAGGTTGATGTGAAGAGAGCTGTGCCATTGGTAGCGATTTTTCTACTGATTTGTCAGTTATATTTATGTTAGTTTAGCAAATTTCTGCTTGTAGGGTCTAATGTTTTACCATAGTGTATGTTCTGTGAGCTAAATTGTCATACTTATGCACTAGATAGATTATAAATTGTGATGCTTATGTACAAGATAGATTATTAGTTTAATCGGTGATTTTTTAAATATTTTTTAGCATCAGGAGACTCAAGAATCGCATCTTACAGAAGACAAGAAGCCTAAATGCCGAAGGGTGATGACCTGTTGATGGCCCACAGCTGGAGGGTCATTACCTCTTGATGGCACAAAACTGGACAGAAGATAAAAACATTTGATGGCACACAGCCGGAGGGTGATGATCTATTGATGGCCATAGCCAGAGGGTCATTACCTGTTGATGGCACACAGCCGGAGGGTGATGACCTATTGATGACCATAGCCAGAGGGTCATTACCTGTTGATGGCACACAGCTGGAGGATGATGACCTATTGATGGCCATAGCCAGAGGGTCATTACCTGTTGATGGCACACAGCCGGACAGAGGATAATTACCTGTTGATGGCACACAGACGGATGGTCATTACCTGTTCATGGCGCACTGCCGGATGGTCATTACCTATTGATGGCACACAGCCGGAGGGTGATGACCAATTGATGGCCATAGCCAGAGGGTCATTACCTGTTGATGGTGCACTGCCGGATGGTCATTACCTGTTGATGGCACACAGCCGGATGGTCATTACCTGTTCATGGCACACTGCCGGATGGTCATTACCTGTTGATGGAACACAGCCGGAGGGTGATGACCTATTGATGGCCATAGCCAGAGGGTCATTACCTGTTGATGGCGCACTGCCGGATGGTCATTACCTGTTGATTGCACACAGCTGGAGGGTGATGACCAGTTGATGTCGGACTGCCGGATGGTCATTACCTGTTGATGGCACACAGCCGGACAGAGGATCATTACCTGTTGATGGCACAAAGCCGGTCAGAGGATAAGATCTTTTGATTGCATACACCGGGTCCCTCCCTGATAACAGGGAACCCTGGGGAATACTCGTCATCTTGATCCCCCACTGACTAAATACTTGCTCCACCTCAGCCTACACCATCATGGAGGACACTTCCACCTGTGTCCACTGTAAGGTTCGACTTTCTTTTATCATTTCAGCAGATTAATAAACATCATAAAGCTGTAAAACTATCGAGTAATTTATTATAAATTATTATAAAGAAATATAAAGTATAATAGATAGCTATAGAGGGCACAGAAGACGACTAACTATAGTAAGCATGGTATCGCCTGATATATACTGTATATTCTAGATGGCGCTATTACACTAAATACATCACAACCTCCAGGGTGATATTACCGTACAATGTGAGATCACTAATAATGGCCACAGATTATGAGAAAATGACCAGCTCCATAGTCCTGGAGTTATTATAAATGTCTCTAGTGTGAGGCAGGGACTGGACGAGTGTTGGAGGGAGGTATATTCCCCCAGGACGTCCTTTATGTATCCATGCTGTAGAATCTGCCGTATACTTCTGTTCTAGCAGTCAGACATTTCACTCTGCAAATCACAGGCTCAACATTGTGTAAAACTACCACCGTATATAAGAGCACTCAGAATAAAAACTAGCGGCATGCCGTGCACTGCCCACGTCATGTGTACGGGATACAGGACCTGCAGGACCTGGTACGGCCATTATAGTTGATAGATTAATGATACCTGTGCAGATGAAGGGAAAAAAATATGTGCAACAGCAGGAGGAGAAAGTCTCAAAATGTAATTTGAAGAGTATAATAGAGAAATGGGAAACTTCTGGAGATGCAGATAAGTGGTACCAGGGCAAAACGTAAGTGCAGTCAGACAAGGGAAAAGTGCAAATGATCGAGCGTAAAGGTTTGTTTAGTAGAAAAAATATTAAAACTTAGCTTTTATTAGCCATATAAAACACTGCTCCACAAAGAATACAGCAAATGTGCAACTATCATAGCTTACAGACCTACACGTTTCAACAAATCATGTCTTAATTATGGCCCTACTACTAGAATGACAAAAAGGCATATATATATATATATATATATATATATATATCCACGTGCCTGTATGACCTCCCTACAACGCCTGGGCATGCTCCTGATGAGGTTGCGGATGGTCTCCTGTGGGATCTCCTCCCAGACCTGAACTAAAGCATCCGCCAACTCCTGGACAGTCTGTGGTGCAACGTGACGTTGGCGGATGGAGCGAGACATGATGTCCCAGATGTGCTCAATCGGATTCAGGTCTGGGGAACGGGCGGGCCAGTCCATAGCTTCAATGCCTCCATCTTGCAGGAACTGCTGACACACTCCAGCCACATGAGGTCTGCCATTGTCCAGCATTATGAGGAACCCAGGGCCAACCGCACCAGCATATGGTCTCACAAGGGGTCTGAGGATCTCATCTCGGTACCTAATGGAAGCCAGGCTACCTCTGGCGAGCACATGGAGGGCTGTGCGGCTCTCCAAAGAAATGCCACCCCACACCATTACTCACCCACTGCCAAACCGGTCATGCTGAAGGATGTCACTCTCCACGGCGTCTCCAGACTCTGTCACGTCTGTCACATGTGCTCAGTGTGAACCTGCTTTCATCTACGAAGAGCACAGGGCGCGAGTGGCAACTTTGCCAATCCTGGTGTTCTGTGGCAAATGCCAAGCGTCCTGCATGGTGTTGGGCTGTGAGCACAACCCCTATCTGTGGACGTCGGGCCCTCATACCACCCTCATGGAGTCGGTATCTAACCGTTTGTGCAGACACATGCACATTTGTGGCCAGCTGGAGGTCATTTTGCAGGGCTCTGGCAGTGCTCCTCCTGTTCCTCCTTTCACAAAGGCGGAGGTAGCGGTCCTGCTGCTGGGTTGTTGCCCTCCTACGGCCCCCTCCACATCTCCTGGTGTACTGGCCTGTCTCCTGGTAGCGCCTCCAGCCTCTGGACACAGCCAACCTTCTTGCCACAGCTCGCATTGATGTGCCATCCTGGATGAGCTGCACTATCTGAGCAACTTCTGTGGGTTGTAGAGTCTGTCTCATGCTACCACGAGTGTGAAAGCACAACCAACATTCAAAAGTGACCAAAACATCAGCCAGAAAGCATTGGTACTGAGATGTGGTCTGTGGTCCCCACCTGCAGAACCACTCCTTTATTGAGGGTGTCTTGATAATTGCCAATAATTTCCATCTATCCTCTATTCCATTTGCACATCAGCATGTGAAATTGATTGTCAATCAGTGTTGCTTCCTAAGTGGACAGTTTGATTTCACAGAAGTTTGATTTACTTGGAGTTATATTCTGTTGTTTTAAGTGTTCCCTTTATTTTTGGAGCAGTTTATATAGATACATACAGTGAGTACGGAAAGTATTCAGACTCCTTTAAATTTTTCACTCTTTGTTTCATTGCAGCCATTTGATAAATTCTAAAAAGTTCATTTTTTTCTCATTAAAGTACACTCAGCACCCCATCTTGACTGAAAAAAACAGCAATATAGAATTTTTTTGCAAATTTATTAAAAAAGAAAAACTGAAATATCACATGGTCATAAGTATTCAGATCCTTTGCTCAGACACTCATATTTAAGTCACATGCTGTCCATTTCCTTGTGATCCTCCTTGAGATGGTTCTACTCCTTCAATGGAGTCCAAATGTGTTTAATTAAACTGATAGGACTTGATTTGGAAAGGCACACACCTGTCTATATAAGACCCCACAGCTCACACTACATGTCAGACCAAATGAGAATCATGAGCTCAAACGAACTGCCCAAGGAGCTCAGAGACCGAATTGTGGCAAGGCACAGATCTAGCCAAGGTTATAAAAGAATTTCTGCATTACCCAAGGTTCATAAGAGCACAGTGGCCTCCATAATCCTTAAATGGAAGAAGTTTGGGACCACCAGAAGTCTTCCTAGACCTGGCCGTCCAGCCAAACTGAGCAATCGTGGGAGAAGAGCCTTGGTGAGAGAGGTAAAGAAGAACCCCAAGATCACTGTGGCTGAGCTCCAGAGATGCAGTAGGGAGATGGGAGAAAGTTCCACATAGTCAACTATCACTGCAGCCCTTCCCCAGTTGGGCCTTTATGGCAGAGTGGCCAGATGGAAGCCTCTCCTCATATGAAAGCCCGCATAGAGTTTGCTCAAAAACACATGAAGGACTCCCAGACTATGAGAAATAAGATTCTCTGGTCTGATGAGACGAAGATAGAACTTTTTGGTGATAATTCTAAGTGGTATGTGTGGAGAAAACCAGGCACTGCTCATCACCTGCCTAATACAATCCCAACAGTGAAACATGGTGGTGGCAGTTGTTAGAACCCTCCTGTTAGTTTTTTCTATTTTGTGGTCATGTGACCTTCTGCCTATTTATTCCAGCTCCGCCCTTCAGGCTTTGCTGGACTTCAGTGTTACTTTGACTCTTAATCTAGCCAGGTGCTTTGTACCTACTGTATCTCTCTAGTTTGTTTGGTCCTTGGACCACTAAGTACTTTTGTCTGTTTGTCTTCTTCTGCTACTACTTCTGCCAGGAGGTGTCCAGTTTTGTCCCAGTCCTTAGTTCTTTTAGGGACCCCTCCCTTTAATCTATAGGTCTGTGTTCAGATTAGCCGCGGACATAGGCGGGTCTGTTTGCAAGGAACAGGTTGCCCGCTGCATCGTAAGGAATCAGCTTAGTCCTATTGTATGGACAGATTTCCTCTCTTTCCTTAGTTCTTGTAGCAGATCATAACAGCAGTATCATGCTATGGGTGTGTTTTTCAGCTGCAGGGACAGGACGACTGGTTGCAATTGAAGGAAACATGAATGCGGCCAAGTACAGAGATATCCTGGATGAAAACCTCTTCCAGAGTGCTCTGCACCTCAGACTTGGCCAAAGGTTCACCTTCCAACAAGACAATGATCCTAAGCACACAGCTAAAATAACAAAGGAGTGGCTTCAGAACAACTATGTGACCATTCTTGACTGGCCCAGCCAGAGCCCTGACCTAAACCCAATTGAGCATCTTTGGAGAGACCTGAAAAT